>NC_051068.1:35914822-35915874 GCF_004664715.2 Peromyscus leucopus | reverse complement strand
CTACTGCTAGTTTTTTTTTTTGCTTGTTTACAGAAACTTTCCTACAAGCACAAGATAAAATGGTATTGATTCTAAGAAGAAATGGCTTACTTCACTATAGCCTTGCTTTAAAATAAACAAGTTCTACTCTGCTCAAAACAAGACTCTCATACAAATCAAGTACATAGTATCTGATAGAACATGCTCTGTCAAACAATGAGAATAGTTTCCTCACACCTAAGATCATGTGCAGCTTATGCAAATATTGTTTAAAACCTGTTTTTCAATGAATAATGATCTACAACAATCTACAAAGATACACACTTCTGTTGCAAAAGCCTTCGTATTCAAAGAGCAGAAGCTCTGATTTTTTTTTTTAACAAGATGACCTTTTCCCACTAGGTGAATGGACACATCCTCTTGGGTAGAACTAAGACCTTGACACCATTCACATGTAAAGATCTAACAAAAGTTTTCCATGAAAGCTCTACCACAATCCAGCTTAAAATATTAACTGTATTGGTTACATGAGCAAGAATAAGTGATGTTATAATGTGTATATTAGGAGGAATGATAAGATTATTTTCTGTTTTGTTAAATTCTCATTTTATCTTTTACTATAATGCAAGTGGCTAATGAAGTAATAGTGAATCAATATTCTTAGCCTTTAAAGTGCTTACTAAAAAGTGGCCAGTTTTGCTTAGTGTATTTACTCCATCAACAAACAGTGACTGAACACCTAGAAAAGCAAAGCAGAGGCTATTAAAATTGTAATGTAACACCATAAAGCTAAGCATTTGCCTACATACATTAGCTGATTGCTTTAGAATAAGGTTTTAAACACCGTATGTGGAAATATTTAACATGCTTTAGAAAAGCATTAACCTATTAAGGATCCCATCATTACTACCAGGACGTGCACCTCTGACATTTACCATCTAGCACTGACCTCAAACAGAGAAGTTCACAAATATATTCTTAATAAAAGATTATAGAAATTAAAAAAGGACTCTGACTGTCTTGCATCTCCCCCTATAACTCTTGCTTCTTTTGTAACTCCTCTGCCTTCTTTG
>NC_051068.1:31216633-31354133 GCF_004664715.2 Peromyscus leucopus | reverse complement strand
TGTTTGTGGTCAGTGAAAGGAACAGACTCAAAGGAAGCCCTCTTCCTGGCAGGGCAGATGCTGTGTTTGAGGGTGGAGAACGTGTGGCCTGGCCATATGTCCAGGGCCGATCAAGGGCCTCCCAGGACTGAAAGGCATGAGGGCGGATTGTGCCTGCCCTGAACCTGTTGCCTGAGATACCATTGAAGCCGGCAGGAGGCGGAAGTCCGTGCTGAGCACAGCGTTAGGGACAGCTCCCGGATCAGCCCTCTCAAGTCTCTAGACCCTTGTTTCCTGGACCTCCAGACCCTTGTTGTCACCATGGGTGGTAATAGTGACAGTCATGAATATAATGGAGGTGATGAGAAAACTGACGGTGGTATCCATACCAGAAAAAAAAAATGTCCCCTCGCTCAAGTGTGCGCCCATCTCTTTCCCTGGTGAAGAGGCCGGCTAAGAAGATCTGTGGTAAACGCCCTCTTCCTCTCCTGGGGGAATGCTGACGAAACCGTCCTTTCAAGCGGTGTCTCAGCTTTGGGTTTCAAGCGAAGACTGGTGTTAAGCTGAGCAGCAGTGATGGCCTTGTCGTTCTAGAACATTCTAGAGTCATTCTGGACCGGCCGCCTCTCTGCTCCCTTGGTGTCTCACTGGTAGTCCATCGTCGTCGCTCTTCGTTGCTAGTGCCAATGGGAGGGGCCCCCCCAAGCACTCTCACCCCTTGACCTGAAGTCGCTAAAGGAGCACTGTGTCACCCATGTTGTGATCGGAGAGCTAAGAATGAGGCTCAGTGGGAAACCGCCTGCCTGGGAGGAAAGACTCAGACTTCCATCCCCAGCCCTGCAACAGTAAACAAGCAAAGAAACCAAGAGACGAGCAGAGATGCGATTTTAGACATGGCCGAGCCTGGTGGCACAGGCCTCTGATCGCAGGTACCTGGGAGGTCTCAGCGAGGGGATTGCAAGTGCAAGGCTTGCTTGGGCTACTACAGGCTCGAGTTCAAGGCCAGGCTGGGCCCCTCAGTGAGACCCTGTCTTAGAATAAGAAGTGAAAACGACGTCTGGATTGCAGCTCCGCGGAGGAATGCTGGCCTGACGTGTTCGAGGCCCGGTTCAGTCCAAAGGGGAAGAGGAGGCAAGGAGATAAAATGAAGACAAGAAAAGAACGTGTGTGGATAAAGGGTCTCATCAGAGCATCGATAGCTGGAGATAGTTGGAGGAGGGTCTTAGGTGACTGAAAGTGGGGATCTGACTAAATAAATTATGGGACATTGAGCTGCTATTAAAATACCATAAAATAATGTTTAATGCCTTGGGGGTCCGTGGTATAGTCAGTGATGGAAGGAAGGTTATAAAAATGTGACGCCAGCCGGGCGGTGGTGGTGCACGCCTTTAATCCCAGCACTCGGAAGACAGAGACAGGTGGATCTCTGTGAGTTCGAGGCCAGCCTGGTCTCCAAAGCGAGTTCCAGGAAAGGCGCAAAGCTACACAGAGAAACCAAAAATAAATAAATAAATAAATGTGACTCCAATGTCTTTATTCTTACTTTTTTTTAAGGACAAGGAAAGTTTGTATTTACTTGGCGCTAGTTCTGGGATTGAAATCTAGGAAAACTCAGATGTGAGCCATCTTGAACATGTGCTCCAATCCCAGTGCTTTTTATTTTCTGTTTGGTTGTTTGTTTGTTTATCTATTTACTGGATTTTGAAGCAAGGTCTCTGTGTAGCCCAGGCTGGTCTCTAACTCAAAGCAATCTTCCTACCTCAGCCTCCAAAGTGCTGGCATTTCAGACATGAGTCATTACATCTAGCAGGTTCAGTATCTTTTTTTTTTTTTTTTTTTTTTTTTTTTTTTTTTTTTTTGGTTTTTCGAGACAGGGTTTCTCTGTGTAGCTTTGTGCCTTTCCTGGAACTCACTAGGTAGCCCAGGCTGGCCTCGAACTCACAGAGATCCGCCTGGCTCTGCCTCCCGAGTGCTGGGATTAAAGGCTTGCGCCACCACTGCCCGGCTCAGGTTCAGTATCTTAAAGAACAAAGATGTAAACAGATTGAGATTCGGTGTTCGGTTTTAATGAAATGAAAAAATAAATACAGATTTTTTTCATAATTAAATCTGAACTACAGATTTTAAGAAGTAGCCTAGAGAAAAATTTAACAATGGGAAAAAACCATTTTTCTTAACTACCTAAGTTCCCAGGGAAATGACAGAATGGGGGCCAGCGCAGTAGCCCAGCAGCAGAGGCATGCCCTGCCCCGCTTGGCGATGTGAGTTCAATCCCTCGGTCCCCAGTAGTGAAAGGAGAAACAGATCCCACCCCCAAGCTGTCCTCTGACCTCCACATATGTGTCATGGCAGTCATGGCATCTGCACACACACACACACACACACACACACACACACACACACACACACCTCAAATACATAAATGTTGGGGGGTTTTTGTTTGTTTTTTTTTTTTTTTTAAGTAAAAGAAAAGACAGAAATAAATAATACAATACCCAAACATCAGGCTTGAAATTACTTCATGGTTCTTTAATTTTCTTCTTGACCTTACAGCCTACTTTCCTGACAGCTATACCTCAGTGTGAGCTATGTATTTGTGTAGTTTCATGTCCCTGCGAAAGCAGTCGCTTTCAGCAAAAAGCGGAGGGGTTGGTACCATTTGAATAACTGTTGCTTCGTTGCCGAGGTATGGAGAAAAGTTGGCCAGTTGGATGGCGCCTCAGCTTGGAGATGAAGGTGTGGAGGGACTCCATCTCCGCACCAGGTTTGGGTTCGGCTTTTTGGTGGCGGTGAGGACGACCACCAACCCTCCTGATAGACCACTATGCTCTCCTGGGGCAGCATGAGGATAAAAGAAATCATTTCTCTAAACATGGGATGAGAGACGGGGGGACCTGGAGCTGGCAGTGCTGAAAACAGCCTGTGAGTGGAATGGGAAAGTCCAATCCTCAGAATATTATCTTAATATCTTGGGGATCAGAGCAGAAAACGAGCATATTCTCCAGCACGTGGGAAGTCTGGTATAAATGAAAACTGGTTTGTCCTACAAGGACTTTTGCTTTAGCGTATAAAACACCACAGGGAGGGTCAGGTGCGAAAGGTCTTCCCGGCTGGGCAGGATTAAATTGGAGAGAAATCGTAGTCCGGCATTTGTAAGAAAGCTACCTCATTACCCTAGGTTTTGGCTGATCCTGCCTTCATAATCCTCTCTCTGAGAATAGTGGAGTGTTCAGAAAATAGTGTCCCCTCTACCTATGGCCACGTACCTGTGGCCACACAAGCCAGTTAGGAGAAAATAGCCCTCAAAAGTGAGCTAGCCTCGCCCACCTCGCCGTCTAGGTGACTGTCTAGCTCAGCAGGGAGTGTGACGAGAGGCCGTGACGCTTCTGCGTTGGGAACACGCTACCTAGAGACAGCAGTGCCTGTTAGCATCACTTTTAAGGTCGTGCATAAGCTGCCAGGGGTTACCCCTCGGCCTCCCTTCCCTCTTCTCTCTCTCATCCTGAATCCACAGTGTTTTCTTCTGTTCCCTTAGCGACCCACACACTACAGGGAGTCAGAACCGCAGCCCAGTAAGTTCTGTCCTCCTGGACGTCCTGGAACACTCTGCTGCTGGCCTTGGCCCCCCAGGTTTCTCTCTTGTGCCCTGGTGCAATCAGATGCCATCTCAGCCAGAAATTGTCTTTTCCATTTTCCCAGATGTTCGTACGTCCCTCCATTTAATAGCGATTTCCTTCTGCCTCACGTATTTTAGCTGGTCTTTCCTTACCTGTCTGATTTTGGTGTGGGGCAGTGCTAGGGGCCAGAACCGAGGCCTTGTTCATGCTGGACAAACACCGCATCATCATCCTATGCCCAGGTCCTCCACCATGCCTTCTGGGGGCAGCGTATAAAGGGGATGGGAAACGGGGAGGGGCTGGGACAATGATCTCACATGGCAGGTACTTAATAACTGCTGCATTTAGACATATACAACCTACTCCATGGATCTGGCTTGATAGAGTCCATATGTGTGCTCCTGTCTTTCATATTTAAAAAAAAAAAAAATGTCAAGAAATGTGACCTTAAGATAGAGTCTTTTAAGTTAGAAGGAGCTAAAAAAAATTCCGATTGTGAGCGCCATTCTGATCCCAGCCTATAATGATAGCTGACATCTGAGTCTGTGCTACAGTCTGGGCTGTACACTAAGCTCCTCTCGTGCATGGCACCGTTAGGTTGTCCCAGAACGAGGAAGTGGGCTTCCCGGTGGGTAAAAGGATGTTTTGTGGTGGTTTCTCCAGCTTTTATTGACATTCAACAGTATTTGAAGCTTTTCCTATTCTAAGGACCCTCTAAAATATATCGATTCTGAGCAAGCTGGGCTCTTTCCAGTAAAAATGGGAAGCGGGGATGGTACATCTTCAGTTGACTACAGAAAGCTTCATCAAAGACATGGTTCCTGTTTGAATGAGTATTTATAATCATCCACTGTGTGCCAGATAGTTAGCAAATGCTGGGGACAGAAACTGGAGATGGCCCCTAACCTCATCCGCATGTGTAGAACCACAAAGACACCAATAAAACGAGCATGCAGATGCCTGGGTAGAGCCCCTGAAAAGAATGGTGCTGTGGAGAAAACTTGGATGACTGTGAACCTGTATAACCAGTGCGGGTAGATAGGGGTCTGATCAGAAAGGCTTCTCCGAGATCCGGAAAATCAGACGTTCATGAAGTGCAGTTCCAGGCCAGCAGCCGGAACGTCACTTGGGGACCCACTGGAATCACAAGTGACTGGTTCACCTCGGACCTAGTGAACCAGACCCTCCGAGCGCCTCCCAGCAGGCAGGGATTGGTCAGTTTTTTTTTTTCTAAGTCTGAGAAATCTTTTTCTCTTTCATTTTTCTTCTTGTGCTTGTATATATGTGGTGGAAGAATATGTATGTTCTGAATGTGTGTGGATGCACATGAGTGTGTGTGTGCATGTGTGCGTGTGTGTATGTATGTGTGCCCATGTGTGTGGAGCCCAGAAACTAACCTCAGGTGTCCTCATCCATCAGTCTCCACTTGGTTTACTGAGGCCGCGTCTGATGCTGAACCCAGAGCTTGCTGATGAAGCTATTTTAGCAAGTGAGCTTGCTTAGCCCAGGGATCCCACGTCTCCTCCTGTGGGGCTCTCACACGACAGGCAGGCTGCCACACCCCTGGCTTTTACGCCGTACTAGGGATCTGAACTCTGGTCCCCAGGTTTGTGCTTTATCCACCGAGCCTCATCTTCAGTTCTTCTTTCCATACTTTTCCGCCTTGGTTTTTCAAGACGGATCCTCACTCTATATCCCAGGCTAGCCTCAAACTGACAGCAATCCTCCTGCCTTGGCCTTCCAGATGCTGAGATGACGGGCATGTGCCACCACACCGGGTTTCTTTTGGCGTGCTTTTGTTTTTTATTAACACTGAGTAGTTGTACACACGTACAGGGTTCAGTGTGACATTTCAATAACACATGTATACAATGTATAATGATCAGTTCGGGGTGGTGACCAGTATATTGGTCCCTTCCAAGAGAGAGGTCACCTCCTTCTTTGGGGACGATTCAGAATCCTTCGTGTAACCCATTTTGAAGTTTTAAGGAATGGTTATCATCTACGGTTGTGCCGCAGTGCAGAACATGTAAAAGTGATTTCTTTCTACCCAGCGGTAGGTACTTCTGAGCCCATGAACATCCTCTCACCCTCTCCCATTCCCAGGCTCTGGTAACCGCTATTCTGCTCCCCATTTCTGCGAGAGCAACTCTTTAGCTTCCGTGGATATTCGAACAGGATGCTGCTCTGTTCCTAACTTAGTTCCCGCATTCTAGCCTTGTTACTACGAGTGACAGACTTGGACGTTATATAGCAAAGGAATATTCACTGTGCACCATGAGATAGTAAGAAGGCTGGGATGGAGCCTGAAGTTTGGGAACTGGTGTTCCAGCAGCAGAGGCCGGGGAGGGATGGGCTGAGTCAGAACTAACTAGAAGAAATAGTGTCATGAGATCCTGGGGCTCGAAGGGACACAGCTCGTAAGTGGAGAAAAGTGAGGAGGGTAAAGTTGGAAAATAGGCTGGGGTCACGTTGCTTCAAGGATTCTACCCACCACGCTAAAAAGTGAAGAGAAGCCACTGAAGACTTACAGGCAGGCTGTTATGGTGGGATTATATTTGCATTTTGAAATCCTCCATCTGACCACACAGCTGGTGGAGGGGAGTGGACATGGAGAGACTTATTTGGAAGCAACTTCAGGCCTATAATTTGAAGGCTGAGAGAGTGGGGTGAGAAGAAATAGAGACAGGAGGGAGTGGATGGAATTCGGTGCAACAGATACCGAGGCCCTGGAGGAAGGGGAAGGGCCTTGCTGAGACTGGAAAATGGAGCCTGAGGGAGAGATTCCTGCCTCCTAAAACCAGAGTGACAGTGATGGCCGCAGGCCCTGAGAGGCCGGAGGTAAACATTATGTATTTCATTTGAACCGTTCAAAGTGGGCGGTGGTGCCTTTGAGCTATGAACTAGACCTTGGTAGAAATTGCAGGTAAAAGCCAGGAGAAAGTTTATTTTCAAGGGTGAGATAATGGTGACAATGTGAACCAAAAAAATGAAGACAAAACGGAAGTGAGTTCTTTGATGTTCGTTTGCTTGTTTATTACTCATCCATCCATCCATCCATCCATCCATTCATTCTACCTATTATGACCCCCCAAGGCCATAAAACCACTCAACGCAAAGAAGGAAAGGATTATTAGGAGGGAGGAAGACCAGACAATGGCAGATCTTGAATTCCAAGGTAGTGGTTTCAGGTCACCACTAATGGTAGTGAGAGGAGTGTCATGGCCGGAGCTTGTTTCCAAAAGGTTGCCTCTGTACCAACCTGCAGTATCATCACGCATGTGTTAGGAACTAGAAAGAGGGCGAGCAGCCCAGGAACTCGAAGGCTGCAGAGGGGCCACTCACTCCTTCCAATGACGATGTGAGGTTAGCCGGCATCTAGGTTGAGAAAGCAAGCGTGCATTCCTCCTCTCAGTGTGGCCCACCATTGGGGCAGCACACCTTCAATTTGTGAAGACGTGTAGTCTGGGGTTGGGAAAAGATAAAGCTTAAGGGAACAGAAAGTAGGTCTCCTCATTTCCAGCTTTCCAGCCAAGCAGAGGCTGGCTGTTTGAATAGACGCTTCTGCCAATTAGAAGCAAAAGACCAGCACAGAGTAGGTTCCCAAGATCTGGCCGGTTGAATTGAACCAACACCAGGGGCTTTCTGGGCCCCCAAGAAGGTGCAACATGTCACAGGTCCTCAAGGAGAAAGAGGCTGGCAGGGAGGACCCCTGCATGAGAATTAAGACCTCCGTGACCCCCATCTGTTCCTCCTCTCCCCTCCCTCCTCCCCTGCTGCCATGGAGACCAGTCTGGAATGGCAGTAAGCCTTATGCCCCTGAGAAAACAATACTGTGTTTGAAGAGTGGAAGTTGGCCTCTGAGCTCAGGCTCTGTCGCCCAACCCCCACGGCCCAGGATTCTTACAAAAGACAGCTTTTTGCCAGAGGGTCAGGGCTCCGCTGTCCATCGATCCGCGTCCATTTTGTCCCTCACCACTTTGCACTTGTCCATTTTTGAACTCACACCACACAGCCTCAGTGCCATGGGTCTGTTTAGTCGGAGAGGTGCTGATGTGACCGTGTCCGTCCCCCCCTGCTCCGTGGCACAGAGCATCCTGCTCCCCTCCTTGTCGTGTCTTTGAACCGCTGCTGTTGACTCACCCGGGCTGGAGCTGTTGAGCGCAGCTGAATTAGCAACAATGCAATCAACATCTCTATTTTTATCTCTGCTCTCTCTCCTCCCCCACTGACTCACCATTTCTAGGTCTCAGAGCCTGGGATCTTAAAAGACGTGTGTTGGATCCAGGGTGAATATATGCACAGATGTGGTGTATCTACCACTCAAAGCCATGAGGTGGTTTTTCCTCCCCCCCCCCCCCCCCCCGCCCCCAATGCACAGGGCCCAAGCGTTGGAAATGTTATTTATTACCGTTCACTCCATCTTCTTTGTGGCTGTGTTACAGCTCAAGCTGCTGTTACCTCCTGAGGTCTAAGATAAATGGCAGATGAGGGAGGCAGCCTGGATCTGGTTTCTGAAACTCATCTTCAGAGACAACTTCAGTACTGAGCAGAAACTTTCAACTTCATGCCGGTTGAATTCAGGATGCCTGACCTGGAATCTATAGAAAGCAAAAACTAAACACAATCTAGTAGTACTATCTTCTAAATACTCCCCAATGGGGAAGGATCTTTTTTTTTCCTGCCTAGATCTCTGCATGTTGATAAGTATTTTTATTGTTTTAATTTTATAGACATAGGTATGCTAAGTGCTTGGAATTTGGGGGCCTTTGATGGAGTCTCCACCCTGCTCTTACTTGCTGCTTGTATTCTTTGGCTGCTTATTTAATTTCTGTTTTTAAGGTTTTTTTTTAATTTTATGATCATGTCTGCCTGAGTGTATTTATGTGTACCACATGTGTGCAGGTGCCCACAGAGACCAGAAGAGGGCGCTGGATCCCCTGGAACTGGAGTTGCTGGGATTGTGAGCTGCCCAGTGTGGGTGCTGGGTACCAAACCTTCTCCAAAAGAAGTGCTCTTAACTGCTGAGCCATCATGACAACCCTAAATGTGTCATTTCTTTGTGTCTTAGTTTTCTGTTTTGTAGAATGGCAACTTTAACCCTTTGAATATACATCATATATTCTGTAGAATTGTTTTAAGGATTTTTTTTAAAAATCTAAAGAAAAAGCTTTAAAAATCTAGTTTTCAGGAGGACCTTAACCAGCACAAATAACTTCTCAAAAAAAAAAAAAATGTTGGCTATTATTCTACATTGGGCCATAAAATAATTCAATCTTTAAGAGTTTTCTTGGGCCAAAGTGGTAACTCGGTAAAGTGCTCAGGCATGGGGACCCATTTGATCCCCACTATTCACATAAAAAGTCAGAGGCTGTGGCATGTGCTTATAATGGCACTGTTGGGAAGGAGGAGATAGCCTGGGACTCCCTAACGAGCCAGCCTAGCCTACTTGTTGAGCTCCAGGACAATGAGAGACCCAGTCTCAAGAAATCAGGTAGACAGTGCCTGAGAACATCCAAAATTGTCCGTCTTCTGATCAACACACACACACACACACACACACACACACACACACGCACACACACATGCACACACACACACATGCACACACACACTCACATGCACACACACACATGCACACACACATGCACACACACATGCACACACACACACACCTCTCCCACACATACATGCACATACACATGCTCACACACATACCTCTCACACGAGCACCTCTCTCACACATACACATGTTCATGTACACACACACACACACTCACAAGTTCTCCTTGAACAAGCACAGGACACCTCGGGATGTCACCGTCCCTTATTTCAGTATTTACGAGCCATCTTTCCACATAGACTAAAGGAATCCTGTGCTACAGAACGGACCTATCTGTCTTGTGCATACGCAGAGCTTTCTAGCTTCCCAGTCTGCCTTTCCTAGAATCTTATTCTCATTTCATCAAAATTGGTTTTTGTGTTCTAAATCCAAGAGCACTTACACGTTCTTCTCCAGATAATTATATTTTACATGCAGTGACTTTTCCTTGTCTTATCTAATGTCACCTCATTAGACTAACCTCTAATGATGTTCTTTCTGCGGTGCGGCCATGACAATAGCATGAGAACTCTCTGCAGAAGTTTCCCTTTGTCTTTATCACCTGGGTCTCTCCATCACATCCAGCCCTGCAGTCTTTACTAATTGAAGGGTGGTTGGTTGGAATCCAAGGACAGGAGGGTCACAGAACCTACACACAAGTAAGATTCAAGCAGTCTCCAGAAAGCTCCCAGCCACCCTGTGAGTCCCAGAAACTACCCTAATCACAGGACTTAACACTTCTCCGAGGTAACACCCACTTTCCCACCACCCAAACTACCAAAACATCTGAACCACAGAGCTGCATGCAATGTGCCTCACCTGAACCACAGCCACAAACCAAGACTCTGGGGACCTTGGGCACAGATTTAGAGGACAAGGTATGAGGGACATGCTCACAGGAAGGCAGTGAGATGCATCCAGCCACCTTCATCCTTCCAGGATAATGAATGACTTGGCTCTTTTGGTTTTTGATCTGTATCGTTATCCAGGCATCAGTCACGCTTACATAATATGAGCGGCTAGTGAGTATGAGTGATAAAAGCATTGGGCTTCACGGCACTCGTCTTCCCACCCTAATTTCTGTTCTCCGGACTTTGAAAGTCTCTCAGCTGCTTCTTCCGGGATGAATCTGTTTCTACAATGAAGTATTTCTGCAGTTCTTTCTGGATCACTGGTATTGATGTTACCTTTTGACTCAAGCATGGAAGACGGGGATTTGCCCTCAGTTCTGCCACTTCTCCAGCTAGCTTTTTCTCTCCTTCCTCCTTCACCGTGTATGGTATACACTGCATCTGCGTGTATATTATACTAGATATGTATATACCATATGTGCATATATATATAAATACATATCGCAACTTTAGGTGAGATGTGTATTAGTGTGTGTATGTGTCTGTGCACTTGATAGTTAAAGAAATTCTGTTTGTCAGTGAGCTGAATGGTGGATTTTGATGACATTTCTACTAGATACAACTTAGGATTTTTGTGTCATTGCTGGGATTGTTCTTTTTCTGTTTCCTCTGTTCCTCGATTTAAGTCATCCACAGACTCTTCACTGGACATGATCCTCCTCCCAGTCATTTGCAGACATGAGATCCTGGATGAATTTCTTTGTCATCCCAGGACTGTTCTCGCTGGACTCCCACACCCTTCAGCCGCCTCCTGGAGGTTCTGGGACGGCTGGGGAGCTGGTGGCAGAGCCTTTGTCCTCTTGGTTCCAGTGTGGGATCCCTGGTTCTCTCCGAGCTCAGCTTAGAAACTCATTTGAGTGAAAGGTTCTCCCTGATCACTTCCTGGCTGCTATACCTAGAAAATGGGTTCATTTGAAAGGAGCTGACAGCCAACTCCACTTCAAGGACTTTATCAGGAGAAAGAGACTTGGTGCCACAGGCAGGCTGGATCAGGCCTTGAAGTGACTGAGAAGGGCTTGGGGAGGGTGGGGAGAGAGAGAGAGAGAGAGAGAGAGAGAGAGAGAGAGAGAGAGAGGAGAGAGAGAGAGAGAGAGAGAGAGAGAGAGAGAGAGAGAGAGAGAGAGAGAGACTATAGACAGTGCAATGGGGTCTTGTTGTTGTTGTCGTTTTTCGAGACAGGACAGCCACTCACTCTGTAGACTAGGCTGGCCTCAACTCACAGGGATCCATCCGCCTGCCTCTACCTCCCAAGTGTGAGGATTAAAGGCATATGCCGCCACCACCACCTGGCTTTTTTAGTTATTTATTTATTTATTTTGAGACAGGGTTTCTCTGTGTAGCCCTGGCTGTCCTGGAACTCACTCTGTAGCCCAGGCTGGCCTCAAACTCAGACATCCTCCTGCCTCTGCCTCCCAGAGCTGGGATTAAAGGCGTGCACCACTACCACCAGGCGAATGGAGTCTTGAAGGGAGAGAGACCCTTCAATTCTCAGATTAGGGGAGACATAGAACCATGGCCATAAGCAGCCATGGGGACTGCTAGAGGGAGATTGGGGGTCTCTGGATCCCTCAGTTTTCTTCAGATTCTGATAAGAAATGGTATTTTTCTGTTTTAGAAAGTTCCAGGGCACACCATGTGACCTAGCTTATGTGCCAGGAGTCATGAAAGCCGGCACTAGGCAGGACCATGAGGGCGTCCTCCGTCTGTAAGGAGGGTACACTAGGCAGGACCCTGAGGGCGTCCTCCGTCTGTAAGGAGGGTACACTAGGCAGGACCCTGAGGGCGTCCTCCGTCTGTAAGGAGGGTACACTAGGCAGGATCATGAGGGCGTCCTCCGTCTGTAAGGAGGGGACACTAGGCAGGAACATGAGGGCGTCCTCCGTCTGTAAGGAGGACAGCAAGGTCACACAGCCATGGCAGATCTTACCAACTCTGTCCAAGAAGGAGAGGCAGGGAGCATTTGTTACAAAGAGAGGTAACAGCTACCTCTGTACAGAGGTTCTGTGAGCTAACCCTGAGGAGGGAGGAGAGATGGGTTTTTTTGAGGTCTTCCATGTAGAGAAACAGATTCACACTGAGCTCGTGTCTGACTGGATGCAGGATGTCAGGCTGCAGACATCTTTAACAAGGAAGTTTGGAGCTGCCTGTGCTTCACCTGACCTCCTGAGTCCCTGTCAGAAAGCTGACACCACCACCCCCACCCACCCCCGCCCCCCATTCACACCACTTCAGGAAGCTTCCAGAAGCTTCCAGGATCTCTGCATTGCTCTTGATGGTTTTTGTTTGTTTGTTTTGTTTTGTTTTTGCGTTCATTGTTCAGGGACTGGAAGTTACCATCTTTGGGTCCTGGAACGTTTCCTTGCAGGACTTTGTTTCTTCCTCCGCTCTGCTCTTCGGGCAGTGTGGAACTCCTGCCACTCTGGTGTCGCGTGTCCAGGCGGGTCACTGTGTTGTCATCCGTTTCTCTCTATTCGGGTCCTCTTTGAATTCTCCTTCACCTTTTTGAAGGGTTCTTTCCTTCTTAGATTAACATTTCCTCTGTCATATTTTAAATCTATGAAATGTGTTTCTGCTTCTCCTTTTCTTGTTTTCTTTCTTCCCAGAGTCTTGCTCTATAGCCCAAGCTGGCCTTAAACTCGAAATCCTCCTGCCTCAGCTTCCCAAGTCTTGGAATTACAGTTCTGTATCACCATACCTGGTTTGTTTTAATTTTCCAAATGTTTATTTATGTAACACCCTGTTCTGGGGCTGGAGATCTGGCTCAGCTTTTTCTGTGAAAGCACAGAGACTTGTGTGTGCACCTGTAATCCCAGCCCTCGCAGACAGAGGCAGGAGGATGGCTCAGGCTTGCCCAGCCAGTCTAGCCAAATCAGCAACCTCCAAGTTCAATGAGAGGCCGTTTCCAAATCTAGGGTAGATGGCAAGAGAGGTGAGTCAGCAGGTAAAAGCACTAGCCACACAAGCCTGCTGATCCAGATTAAAGCCCTGGCACCATATAACAAGCCAGATGCTGCAGCACATCTGGAGGCCAGTACTCCCAAGACAAGGTGGTAGGCAGCAAGGTAAAAAAAAAGGTGAGAACCAACTTCTGAAAGTTGTCCCCTAACCTTCACAAGAGTAACGTGGTTCACACCACACACACACATACACACTACTAAACCATAGACGCTCTCTCTCTCTCTCTCTCACACACACACATACACGTACACATACACTTCTATATCATACACACACATACATACACACACGCACTACTATACCAAAATATACACATAGAAACACACACTACCATATACACACAGACACATACTATTATACCATACACACACGTACCACATACCACACATACACCACATATGCACACACCATACCACAAACATACACATATATACCATACACACTTCTCTCTCACACACACATACACCATACCACAAACATACACACATACCATACATACCTCTCTCACATACACACCACACATAAATATACCACACATACCACACATACACACCACACATCACAACACACACACACACACACACACACACACACACACACACACACACCTCTAGACAGACGCAGTATGGAGTGAAGTGAGTCACCAGAGGCTCAGAGCCAGTGGATTCTGGGAACTAGGAACTGCAAAAATGCTCCCCTGTAGGACTAGGAGGCCACATGAGCTCTATGGCACACACACACACACACACACACACACACACACACACACACACACACACATGCACACACGCCATAAAATAAATTTGGAAAATTTTAAAAACCTAGTGAAAAATGAAGACATCTATATTGACCACCAATGTGTACACCTCACACATACACAATCCTGGTGCTTATTTTGCTTATTTGAGACCATATTAATAACTTAAAAAATATTGTTTCATTGCCTTTATCTCCTCTTTTCCATCTGTTAATTGGATGCTGGCTTTTTCTGTTAGAGGTTTTTTTTCTCAAATGTGTGGTGATCCTTGCCTCTACATTCGTAAGAGATTAATGCCCTAACTAGGAGGCTGGCGTTTATATGTAAGAACTCTCAAGTTGCGATCCTTAGCCTCGAAGCCTTGGGGAATACGGGCTCTATCTGTCATTCTCATAGTCGGGCTAATTTCCCAAAGGAGATACCAGACTCCAGTCTAGAAGCAGTGAGGCCGTCTGCCAGTGTGCCGCCGCCAGGTGGGAGGATGGTTGGGCGCAGGACGAGACCATCTCACCACTGAGTTGCAGATTTCCGCTTGATTGACACTTCCAAGGCACACCCACTTCCCCCTGTGCCAAAGCTCTCCCTTTCTTCACAATGTAAACCACAGATGTTTCCAGGATGGAGGACAAATATAGGTTTGAGTATCTCTCATCTGAAATGCTGGCGACTAGACGTGTTTCAGATCTCGGAGTGTGTACAGTGAGGAGATGTCTTGGGGATAGGACCTGGGTTATTCCGCATTCTCTAGAAGAGCAGAACTGATAGCCTGTATAGATAATACAAAGGGAATTTATTACGTTGGCTTCCATGACGTAGGCTGGGTAGTCCAATCATGACTGTCTGCACGCTGAAGAGGTTATGAACACAGTAGCTGCTCAGTCAACCAGGCTTTTGCCTCAGCAGTTCCACGCTGGCCCTAGAAGTCTGGGGGATTCCTGGAGAGCCATGGTCATCAGCCCACACTGAGGGCAGCAAGAGAGAGGATGTGCTCCCCAGCAGGAAGTAAAGGCAGGCAAACAAAGAGGCACTGTTCTCCTCAGCTCCTTCTATCTGGAAGATGCTTCCCCCTCTGGTTATCCTTCCAAGAAATACCTCACAGACTCGCCAGAGGCATGGCACTTAGGTCAGCTGACCCTCTTGTGGGTAAGCTTCCTGGGTAACCATAGAAATACTGGTACCCAGGGGCTCCGATTCCTGGAATTTTTTTTTTTAAGGTTCTTAACATGTGCTGGATAGTTTTATGTCAACTTGACACAAGCTAGAGTCAGCTGAGAGGAGGGAGCCTCAATTAAGAAATGCCTCCATTAGACTGAGCTGTAAACAAGCCTATAGGGAATTTTTTAAATTAGTGACTGATGGAGGGGGGCCCAGCCTATTGTGGGTGGGGCCGTCCCTGGGCTGGTGGTCCTGGGTTCTATAAGAAAGCAGGCTGAGCAAGCCATGGGGAGCAAGCCAGTAAGCAGCACCCCTCCATGGCCTCTGCATCAGCTCCTGCCTCCAGGTTCCTACCCTGCGTGAGTTCCTGTCCTGACCTCCTTTGATGATGAATAATGATATGGAAGTGTAAGCCAGATAACTACAGTTAGCTGAAGAGAATCACTATGCTTGCCCCGTGTCCACCCTCCTCTAGAGTGGTATCAGAGGATGACGGAGGTCCTTGTGCAGGAAGAGTTAGGTTCCAGCTCTAGCTCCTTTGTAGGCCATCAGTTCTGATTACATGTCCTCTGTGTCAGGAGCAGCTGATGACAGCAACATGATATAAATATGTCTCCTTTTCCTCGTGTCGTCAGAAGCCAGCGAGGGGCACATGAAAGGGACTGTAACCCATCCAAAGTGTCCACCTGTCTCCCATCACCTTTAGCATCGTGGTTGTTACTTCACCCGTATATTTTCACGGCCGACCTTATCTGTTCTGTAGACCAGAGAAGTTAGAAAGCCACAGGAGAAGAGGCGGGCCAATCACAAGTTCCCGACTTCTGCAGGCATCTTTTCAGCCAGAACTCCGTTAGATCACCAGCTGCAAAGGAGGCTGGGAATCCTGCCTCAAACACCATCACAATTCTAAGGAAGAAAAGGAAAGGAATATTAGCTGGGCAGCTACTGGTCTGTGTCCAACTAGGCAATGAGTTATTTAATCTCACTTGGCATCTATAACAGCTGTAAAGTGAGGCTGGAAATGCTTCCTAGAGCTGCACTGAGAAATAAAGGGGAAACGTGTAGCAGCGTTCCTGACCTATCGTATGCCTCTATCAATGAATTCCCTCCTGAGATCAGAGATCCCCCAAACCTGCAATGCCCTTCTCCAGTTTGACCTATGAACACAGAAGCCCATCTGCACATGCTATGGAGAGCTAAATAGTTATATGAGACTGGATAAAAATTAATCTCGTGTTGGGTGTTACTCAACACCTCTTAGCAAGGTTATTAGTTGAGAACAAAAGTTGGAAATCAGAAGCCAAAATGTCTCTGGCTAGGACAGAAAACACAAAACCGTAACGATGATTTTTACAGTCCATGTATTTTATTATAATCCTTCCTCATTTTCACCCCACCCGTCAATCTCTTTTCACATACTCCTCTGTTCCCTTGGGAGTTTCTTTAATTTGTATTTTCTATTATTTATCTACAGAATATTGTGATGCAGTTATCCAAACATCAGGAGGGGTGTGTGTATATGTGTGTGTGTGTGTGCATGTGCATGTGTGTATGTATGTGCATGTGTGTGTATAGTGTGTATGTATGCATCTGTGTGTGTATGCATGTGCGTGTGTATGTATACATCTCTGTGTGTCCATGTATGTGTATAGTGTGTGTGTATTCATCTGTGTATGCATGTGTGTGTCTGTGTGTGTATAGTGTGTGTATATATGTGCGCGGTGTCCATGTATGTGTGTGTCCAGGTATGTGTATAGTGTGTGTATGTATGCATCTGTGTGTGTGCATATCATATATGTGTATAGTGTGTTTGCATCGGTGTGTATGCATGTGCATGCACTTGTGTGTATTCATGTGTGTATATATGTGTGAGTGTATGTGTGTGCACACTTGCACATAAATACAAATAAATGCATTTCTTGAATCAGCCTCAGGGCTGGCCAGCTCCTTGTTCCCTTCATACAGCAAGCCAGGTTGGCCCAGGCCTTGGGAGTAGCACCACAGTCTGTTAGAGTTGGGATGTCTGTAGGTGAGAGCACATGTAGTTTCTGTGGTTTGTGTCCAGAGCTCTTTCCTGCCTGCCCTGACCTGGTGTCTTTGCTTCCTGCCCAGTTTCACACACACACACACACACACACACACACACACACACACACACACACACACGCACACACACACACACACACACACACACACTGGCGTTCCTTCCCTGTGACCTGACATGTGCCAGTCTGGCAGAGACTGAGAGCCAGGGTCACATTTCACTGACCTATATTGCAAGGAGCCTTTGTTCCCCTGGCACAGCAAAGATGAGCTTGGTAACGGGGTCAGGATGTGGTGCCCTGCTTGCATGCGTGTGCACAGGGCAGTAAGGAACCAGTCTTCCAGCCTGCGCAACTGGCTGCGTCTGAAATGGGACTGCGGTACAGACAGTGGGGATAAACACGAAGGGGAGAAGGAGACCTCTCCTCATGGACAGTGGTTCCCTTCCCGTGGCTCTTCCCTAGCTGGGCTCTGCAGTCTAGAATTCTGGCTGTCTGTGCAGAAAGAGCAGGGCCGCCACAGTCCAGAGGAGAAGCGCCTTCACGGGAAAACAAAAGGCAGCTGTCAGTTGAATCCCAAGCTCCCTGATAACATTCCAGCAGAGTTCCTTTTTCTGGAGATGAAATAAGAGCGCTGGCAGGCCCTCTTGACTGGCCACATAAATCATTTGTAGTAATTGCTCTGAGAGAGGAGAGCCACTCAGCTCTGCAAAGCAGAGGAGGGAGTCACAGGCTGCCATTCATGGGCTCCCTCCCTCCCTCCCTCCCTCCGTCCCTCCTCTCTCTCTCTCTCTCTCTCTCTCTCTCTCTCTCTCTCTCTCTCTCTCTCTCCTCTCTCTCTCCCTCTCCCTCTCTGTCACACACACACACACACACACACACACACACACATGCTCCTCACACTGTGCTCTTCTCTCTCTCTCTCTCTCTCTCTCTCTCTCTCTCTCTCTCTCCCTCTCTCTCCCCCTCAGCTCAGAGCTCACAGAAAGAGACTGCTCACACTGAGATGGGCTCTGAGAGCCATATTTTTAAAAGCATGATAGAGAATATAATAAACAGCTTGATGTTTCCTTTTTTTTTTTTTTTTTTTGAGGTTAAGCCAGTTTAGATGCTTCTGGAGTCTGGTTTGGGAGGGGCTATTGGAAGAGTTGACGGAGAGAGTGGGAGGCAAGAACACAAGTGGAAAAGGGGGATGACCGCCACTCAGCTTGCTAGGCTCATCCGTCGCTGTGTGTTTCATCTCACCTGCTTCTCTCTTGTGTTTTTTCTCATGAAAACTGTAGCGTGGTCATAAAAAAAAAAAAATCCTCCTTCCTGTGATCTGGGAGCTACTGCCGAGGCTGGGCAGTTCACTAAGGGACAAACTCTCAAAAGCCACAAAGCTCTAATACCCTTTCCCCTCTGTGGCCAATAAAGAGGGTGATAATAAAATCTTGGGGCTCAAGCATGGTATGGGACCTGCAGTGTTGGCCACGGGCCTGTGACGTTCGCCCTTCACTTACACAGTGATGCGTGTTCACTGAAAGAAGTGGGGTCACCAGAGACACAGGGGAGGGGCTCTTTTAGACACACACAATTATTTGAAAAGTGAGCGGATGGATGGATGGATGGATGGATGGATGGATGGATGGATGGATGGGATGGATAAATGAATGATGGATAACACAGTTTGAACACAGTTCGTCATTTTGTTAGATACATAACTGAGAGTGGGGGACATTGCCTGGCCTCTCTGACAAATGAGTGTCTGGGTCTTCTCCACAAACTACTTTATTACTAGCCCCAGATGCCCATGGCTAGAGAGGAGAAATGGGAGAACAGGGAGAGCTGGAAACTACTGTACCCCTCCGCCCTGATTGTGGAACAGCCCTGGCTATGAATCAGTGCTACCATTGAACATGGAACTTGATGAGCTAGGTCATTATTTCTTTTGTTTGATAAGAAAATGCATCTAAGCCAGGCGGTGGTGGCACATGCCTTTAATCCCAGCACTTGGGAGGCAGAGCCAGGCGGATCTCTGTGAGTTCAAGGCCAGCCTGGACTACCAAGTGAGCTCCAGGAAAGGCGCAAAGCTACACAGAGAAACCCTGTCTCGAAAAACCAAAAAGAAAAGAAAAGAAAATGCATCTAAGTAGTAGTGTACACCATCATTACTTACATGCTGCGTGCCCAAGTTCCCAGAGCCCATTCACCTTTGTCGAGCTAATCACAAAGTCAACCTCTTAAGTTTCTTGGCCAATGATCTCCAGCTTTTGCAGGGCACTGTTGACAAAGAGATCGTCCTTCCTGAAACACCCTATGCATAAAAGTAGATCTGTTCTTCCATGAGTTATTCCTCCTGCCTCTGAGGAGCAGCATGTTTGAGGGCACATGTATGCTCTTCTCAGGTGTCATGTCTGTGCTGTGTCAGCCAGGACATCCATTCTTGGCCAAAACTTTCTCTTGTCAGCCTCACGTAGATGTTACGTATCTTTCCTTTGTAGCCGTTGGCTGAAGACCAGCATGGGCGTGTCCCATGGCGGTCATTAACAAAGATGGGTCCTGTGTGATGAATCAAGTACATGAACTTTAAGGCATTCAGGCTGGGATTTCTCAGAAATGCACTAATACATTTTTACTTAAATCTGCAAGATCCATTTAGGTTGGAGTCCTAAACAGTTCCACACCAAAATAAAATCCGCCCCCCCCCCATGTGTTGTGTGTATCTTTGAGACATTGACTCATGTAGCCCAGGTTGGCCTTGAGCTTCCTATGTAGTTGAGGAGAACTTTGGAATTTTCCTCCTCCTGCCTCTACCTCCCCACTGATGGGATGATGTGTATATGCCGCCATACTCAATTTGTTCAGTGTTGAAGACTGAATCTGGGACTTTGTGAATATTAAGTAAGCACTCTATGGACTGAGGTACATCCCTAGACCCCAAAAACCTAATAGCAACAACAGCAATAATAATAACTTACAGGTATATGCAGATTTGAAGTTTGCAAAGCATGTCTTGTCAGTTGCTACTTTTAGGCTGAAGAAATCAAAACTTAAAGAAATAAACAACTGGTTTAAGGCCATGAAGCAAATAGGTTAACAGAACCAAGAATGGAAGCCAGTGATGAATCAGCTAAGGTCACTTGCCCTTTCCAACCCTGAAAGTGTATATTTTAGGGAGCTAAAAATATATATGCATGTTTTTAGGACCACACATGATCATACCTCTCCTCAGATACCATTTGGAGAGGATTTACTCCAGTTCAGTTTGGACACGTAAGACTAACTGTGAAGTCCTGCTTTGCGTAGCATTAAATCACACAGCATGTCATTTGTATCTCTGGTCTCTCACGGAGATTTTTTTTCCCTCGACATTAAACATTATTTATAAAACATGATTTTTAATGTCCACATAATTTCCCTTGGTGTGGTTGTACCATCAATAATTTAAAATTTAATCTGTCCCTCCTTGTTGAACATTTTATTGTTTACTTTTTTTGTTTACGGACATCCTTCTAGATTAATTTTCAGTGGAATTTCTGATTATTTGTATCATGTAGAGTCTTAGAAGAGAAATTTTCTAGGTTGGAAACTATTGGAAAATATTTTGGTCATGTGTATTGTGTAACTGGCTTCTAGCCTCTGTGGTGGCCTGTATGTGAAGTGTCACCCACAGGCTTGGTGTGTGGACGTCTGGTCCCCAGCTGGTGGTACTGTTTGGAAGGTGGAGCCTGTCTGGAGGAAGGACGTAACTGGTGTTCACAGCCAGGCCTATTTGTTCTCTGTGTCCTGACTGCCTGTGCCATGTGACCCGTCGGGTTCCTGCTCCTTAGGCCTGCTTCCCTCTCTGTGACTGACGGTGGCCCTCAGGAACTATGAGCCATAAGCCCTTTCCCCTGGAAGTTGTTTGGGCAGGATATTGTGGCGCAGCCACAGAAAAGTAACCAAGTCATACCACCTAAATGTTGACCACCATACCTCTGTTTTATTTTTAGAGCTATGATTTCTTTTTAAATTAGAACATAACACAGAATAAATACTCCTTCCTTCCTTCCGTTCCTTCCTTCCTTCCTTCCTTCCTTCCTTCCTTCCTTCTCTCCTTCCTTCCATCCGTCCTTTCCTTCCTTCTTCCTTCCTTCCTTCCTTCCTTCCTTCCTTCCTTTGTTTTTGCAGTTGTGGGGGGGGACTAAACCCAGGGTCTCCCACATGCCAGTTCAGCACTCCCTCTCAGCTACACTCCCACAACCTTTTGAAATTTTGATTCATGTTTATGGGATCGTTAGGAAGATTGGACAGCCATTAAGAATTTTGAGTAAGTAGATCCTTGTAGCACATGGTTATAATCCCAGAACTCAGGAAGCAGAGGCAAGAGGAGCCTGAGTTCAAGGTCACCCTGAGTTATTTAGTATAACTGTGTCTCAAGACAAAACAAACAAAAAGAATTATAGCCAATGTATAAATGACAATTAATGAACTGTCTTCTCGTCATGACTGTCGCCTGGTTTTTACACTAGATTCTTAAAACCCTATGCACCACGAATGTATATGCTTTGTCAAGGGTTTAGCATTTAATCTGTTCCCTAATTTTAAGTTTTTAATGGGCAGTTTTTAAGCCATCGTCTTCTTGATTTTTAATCTCAAAATATTTAATGCTTATAAAGACTTCTTCTCTACCAAAATATTTAAATATTGGCTTTCTAAATGTTTAGGGGAGTGGATTTTTACAGTAATTATGTAATTTCTAAACATGTCTGTAGATGGGCTCAGCGGGTAAAGGTGCTTGCTGTCAGGCCAGACAAACTGAGTTCCGTTCCCAGCACCTCATGATGGAACTACAGAGCTGACTCGGAAAGTTGTCCTCTGGCGTCTACATCCATGAACACGTGTACATGCACACGCGTACGGCAGCTAGTTCCACTGCTAGTGACCCCCTTCCTTCATATTTCCCAGCAGGTAATAGCTCTGAAGACACTTTGTGTGCTTCTCTCTCTCTCTCTCTCTCTCTCTCTCCCTCTCTCCCCCCCCCCCCCCCCCCCCCCCCTCTCCCTCTCTCCCTCTCGCTCTGGTCTAGCAATTCTTCTTCCACCTGCACAACTTTGCATTCTTCTTGCTTGTAGGCAGATTTCAGTGCCTCACCTCACTCCTCTGTGGCTCCCTTAGCTCTTCCTCCAGTTGATATTTCTAAAATAACTATATAAAAAAAAAACATTTTATTAAATCCCTTTGGGATCCCAGAACTCAGGAGGCAGAGGCAGGCAGCTCTCTGTGAGTCTGAAGCAAGCCAGGTCTACGTAGTGAGTTCTAGGACAGCCAAGGCTATGGAGAAGGACGCTATCTCAAAAAAAAAAAAAAAAAAAACTGTGATTTTGGTTTGAGTTACAATAAATATACGTAATATTTTAGGGTAAGTGACTTCTGTGATGTAGCAGTGTCTTTCCACTCAGAATTGAACTCTATCTCCATCTGCTCCTCTTTTTCTGACTCTTTCGTTTTTTTTTTCACACAATTCCTGATCATTTCTTACTAAGGTTATTCTTGGGTAAAGCAAGAATTTAATTATGTCTGTTTCTGAAATCATTGCAAAGTGACATTTTTTTTTTTTTTTTTTTTTTTTTTTTTTTTTTTTTTTTTTTTTTCGAGACAGGTTTCTCTGTGTAGCTTTGCGCTTTCTGGAGCTCACTTGGTAGCCAGGCTGGCTCGAACTCACAGATATCCGCCTGCCTCTGCCTCCCGAGTGCTGGGATTAAAGGCGTGCGCCACCACGCCCGGCCGCAAAGTGACATTTTTAAAAGGAGGGTCCTGATTAGCTAAATTGGGGTTAGACTGTGAAAACCCAACAGAACCTGACAAGGCAGGAGTCATTAGTAATTAAATAATTTCATCTGAAAACTAATTGGATTAAATTAACTCATTTTAAGGTATTATTCTTCAGACAAGAAATGCCCAACTATTATTCTGATAGTGACTTTCCTTAGCCATCTCCCACTTCGTCAGTGAGTGGAAATAAATGACCTTTTAACCTGTAACAAACTCATTTCTAATCAAATTGTTATTTGTCATTGCGAAGTAGTAGTGCTTCAGCTGCATTTTTTCCCATTATTCTCTGCTTCTGAAGTCACACTTTTTTCCCAAGTCAACCCTCCAGGTTTAGCTCAATGAGTCTCTTCTTTTGGTTTCCTAAAACATACATATATCTGCTTTTTTTTTAAAAAAAAAAAAAAAAAAAAAAGTGAATGCTTTCCTGCTGTCCTTAAATCTGTACCTACACATGAGAGCATCAGCAGATATAGATTAACATGGTTGTCGACAAGATGTCTAGCCAGGCCTGGTGGCATGACCCTGTCATCCCAGCTACTCAAGAGACCAGATTCGGGGCCAACCTGGGCAACGTGATGACACCTTGTGACTTAACAAGCAGGAAGGGGGTCCCAGAAAGGGAGGAAGGGGTGAATTACAGAAATTTAGCCTGGAAACGGACCTTAAAAATCAACTAGTCTGAAACATCTCTTCTTTCTGGGATCCTCAAATTCCCTGGTATTGTTAGTAAGGTCGCTGTGACTTTATATATATACTTTTGTCTGAGCAGAAAATTTTCACGTATATGTCAGTCAGCTTTCTATCAGTATAAGAAACACCTGAGATAATCAACTTTAAAGAGAGGAGTTTCACTTTGGCTCAGTTTCAGAGGCTTCTGTCCCTGATAAGTTAACCCTAATGCTTGGGGCCATGGAGGGAGACACCTCACAGTGGAAACGGAGGAGAAAATCATTCATGTCGGGGCTGGAAAGGTAGTGCAGGGGGGAAGAGGATTTGCTGCTCTTACAGAGGACTGGAGTTTGGCTCCCAGACCCACACCACGCAGCTCACAACCACCTGTTGTGAGCTCCAGAGAGTGTTGATGTCTTCTGGCTTCCACAGGTACACACCCATGACCACACATGTGCACATACATACATACATACATACATGCATGCATGCATAAAAATAAATCTTTTTTTTCCCTAAGAAAAGTCACTGTGTCTTGGTTAGGAAGTGGAATAGGAGAGAAGCCTGGGTCCCACAGTGCCTTTCTGGACACCCTCCCTTAGGTACCTCACACCTCTCATTAGATCCACCACTGAAAGTTTCCACCACCTACCCGTAGCACAAAGCCAGGGTCCAAATCTTCGACCCTTGGGCCTTTGGAGAACATTCCAGATCCAAACTGTAGCAATTCAGTTGCCAAATGTCCTAAGACTCTAGAGTTGAGAATGACTAAGCAACCCAGCCCTTCTTGCTCATCAAATGAGGAAACCAAGCCCAAACTGTTAGGGAGACATTTGACACAGTCTCTTGGGGGAATCCCACGGTAGAAAGCTGGTTTCCTCACCCGGACTTTCTCTGTAATACCTTTCTGTGCACTCCCTGTGAAGACTGCATCAGAGGCCCGCATGCTGCATCCTGTGGGCCAGGAGTGGAGGCACCTATGTGCGCACTTGGAGCCAGATCCCTAGGGTAGTTTTTGCTCTGCACTCACCACCGTGTAGAGCCTCCCCTCCCCCGGCATGTTGTATCCTCTTCTATAAAGATCCTTTGCAGCAGGGCTATGACGGGACGATGTGCGTGCATACATACCTGGCTCCTGTATAGACTGAGGAGTGCTGGGTGGTTCTAGCTGTTTTGATCACAGCTCTGGGCGAAGGACGGTAAGGAAGAGAGAGTGGAGTCAGGTGACAGCGTTAGTAATTTTCACCCGTGTTCACCAGTGTCACACCCTCCCCCAGAGCCAGCCTCCCCGCGCTAATTAGCCCTCTCCACTGTTTTGATAGCGAGCGCGGTCATTAAGTCCTACATCTCCCCAACATCTGCTGACAAAAATCTTCCTCATGGCACTACGCCTGGGAACATTAACTCTTCCAACTTCCAAACAGGGCGCCTGGTTTGGTTGGGTTTTACACTGTGAAATCCACCCCGCTGCAACTGGGTAATCGATCTACAAAGGACCATGGCAAACTCTGACTTAAGTCTTATTTGCTTGCTAGTTTTTACTGTGTGCTGTGCGTTCGTGTGCATGCAGGTGCACCCGTAGGAGTGTGTACACACAAGTGTGTGAAAGCTGGAGGACGCCTCAGCTGCTACTCCTCAGGCACATTGTTTTTTGAGACGGGGTCTCTCCCTGGCTTAGAATTTGCCCGTTAAGATAAGTTGGCTGGCCAGAAAATCCCAAAGAACACTTTATTTGTCTCTCAGCATTGGTATTACAGACCCAAGTCACCACACCCTGCTTTTTTAAAACCCCCCCAAAAAAAAAACCAAACCCCTGTGTTCTGGAGAATTGAGCTCAACTCCTCACACTTGCAAGATAAGTACTAAATTATATCCAGAAACACACAGCATTTCAAGTTGGTCCAGTGAATACAGGCATAGAAACATCATAGGGTACCCCGTAATTTACGTGTGTGTGTGTGTGTGTGTGTGTGTGTGTGTGTGTGCCAAAATATAGAAAGAAAATACAAGGAGTTCATTAGCTTGTATCATGAAGCAGCCCAGAACACAAATTTGAGATGAGAACATTTACAACAGGAAGTTCTACCAATTCTCAACACCATAGTAGCATCCATGTGCCTGACACTATTTGTTACAGAATAAAATAAGATCTAAGACTTTTGGCTCAGGGGGTAAAGGTGCTTCCTGCCCAAGTCTAGTGCCCTCATTACAGTCCCCAGAACCCACATGAGGGTGGAGGGAGAGGACCTACTCCACAGAGTTATTCTACACACACACACACACATACACACACACACACACACACACACATTAATAACTAATTTTGGAAGTGTGGCTCACTTTCTAAAGCACATGTACAACACTAACAATGTATGAATATACATTTCATCTAGTCCTCCCAGCAGTCCTGTTATGAAGGAATGATTGTCCTCACTTTTAATCTTTTAAGATTCATTTATTTTATATTTTACGTATTGAATGTTTTGCATATATGTATGTCTGCATCCTTTGCATGCCTGGTATCCCTGGAGGGCAGAAGAAGGATTTGGATCCTCTGGAACTGGAGTTATAGATGGTTGTGAGCCACCATGTGAATTCTGGGAACCAAACCCAAGTCCTCTGTAAGAGTAACAAGTGCTCTTAACCACGGAGACGTCTCCAGCCTGAAGCAGCTGAAGACACATGCGTAAGCGTCAGCACTGTCAGGACCAGCTGCTGATCTGTCCATTCGTCTATCTCTCTGAAGCATCCAGGCAGCCTCATCTCCAGGACCGCACCACCCCAGGGATATGGAACTGAGAGAACCCTGTCCCCACAACAAACAGCTGCACTGTTTGGTTTTTGGAAATGGCATTTGTCCTTTCACCTTAAAATTGTATTATTCTAAAATTTAGAATAAAGAAAATAGAGGAGTTATACCCAGGCAAACAGGAACCAAATGCAACTCTGTACAGTAAAGATGGGCAAAGACAGAGATAGAAAGGGACCCCGGTGGCAGACACTTATCCAGCTGTAGCAGGGCATGCATATGAAAAAGTGGATATTCCCTTCAATTTTGAAGTTGTAGCCCATTTAAGAAGCAACCTACTCCATGCCAAAGGTCGCCGGTTACGAGTTATCTTCAGCAACCCTCTTGCACTATATATCTTTGATATAGTGATGCTGGGGAGTTGAAGTTCCTCCACTCGCCTGGATGGGGGATTTGGGGGCACCTAAGGTGGTTCTGATCTGAGCCTCAGGACTCAGATACTGTAGACAAAGAGCATCTTTGGTGTTCCAAATCAACCAGACCACAACTCCCTGTATCACACGCTGTCTTAGTTGGGGTTTTTATTGCTGTGAAGAGACACTGTGACCATTGCAACTCTTATAAGGAAACAATTTAAGTGAGGTGGTGAGTTACAGTTTTAGAGGATCAGTCCATTACCATCATGACATGGCAGCATGCAGGCAGACCTGGTACTGGCTACGTCTTGACTTGCAGGCAACAAGAAGTCAACTGAGACACTGTGAGGTATCCTGAGCATAGGAGACTTCAAAAACTGCCCCTACAGTGACACACTTCCTCCAACAAGGCCACACCTCCTAATAGTGCCATTCCCTATGAGATTATGGCAGCCAATGGCATACACATGCCCAGGCCCATTCTAAAAGGGACAGTCTTAAGTGTCCATCTGTCCATCATCCCTCCTGTTCTTGCCTCAGTCTCCTGGGCATCTGAGGAACCCATGTATGGAGCCCTCAGACCTGTGGCCACCTGCCTGAGAGGATGGAGATAGCTCTTTCATGGGATGTGTGCCTTTTCTGTCTGCTCCCATTGAAACTTCCCTCTTCCCTTGTAGGAAGCACCTGGAATTCTGACATGACCAGACAGGTGAGCCTCTGTGGACACACACTCACCTTGTTTCTTCTCCCTTCAGTTTGGGACTCTCTTGGATGCTCATCCAAGTCTGAAATCTTTTCTCAGTTCTACCATCTTTACAGGGACGTATGTCAAAACTTTGCATTGGCTCATATCTTCATTACTTTTCGATGGCTGTGATAAAACGCCATGACCAAGGCAACTTGTCGAAGAAAGAGTTTATTTGAGGCTTATGGTTCCAGAGGGTTTGAGTCCATGACAACCGTGGTAGGGAGCATGGCAACAGGCAAGAAGCCATGGTGCTGGAGCAGTAGCTGAGAGCTCACATCTTGAGACCCAACCACAAGGCAGTGAGAGCTAACTGGGAATGGTGTGGGTTTTGAAACCCCAAAGCCCGCCCCCAGTGACGTACTTCCTCTAACAAAGCCACACCTCCTACTCCTTCCAAAAAAGTTCCACCAACTGGGCACCAAATATTCAGAAATATAAACCTATGGAGACCATCCTTGTTCAAACCACTAGAGGTGACAAAAGTCCATTGTTTCTGAGCCTGTGTATTTTGCTCTGCTCTCCCCTCCTCCTGCTTTTGTGTTTCATCCTTTCTCACAACCTTGTCATGGGAATCAAGTTGTGTGTTCAGAAAACAAACAAATACTGACAACAGAAAAAAAATCGGTGCCTAGTTGAATTTGAACCTCAGGTAAATGAATAACAAATCATTTCCTGCTATGTGTGTAAGTGTGGAATGTAAATTGCTTTGAAGTTCAAGTTTAACTGAGTATCCTCCATGTCACTTGGTAATGCTCCTTAGCAGCCCTGTTTGTTAACTCATTATCACCTGAGGAAGAGTCTTGAGGTGATGAAACCCTGTGCTAAGGGTAGTCTTTCCCACAACTGGTTTATCTGTGTTAATGGAGCCAGACATTTGCCACCCACTGGTACCAGACCTGGTCCCCAAGTTCCTGCCCCACCAAGATCCATCTCATTATAAGCATCAAGATGTCTTTCCGTGTTTTCTTTCTGCCGGGACTTCCCTCCAACTTTGCAAATAGGGACCAAAAACATTGCAGCCACTGAAACAATCTGCCAGCTTGCCTGTGCTCACCAGGGCTACTGCTTGCAAAACAAGTGAGATCCCTGCTGTTTACAACTCAGGGCTCCAAGCTTGTGACTCATTCTGGGCAACTGGCTATTTATAAAACTAGTCTTCCATATTGGAGTCATTATCTCCCATTCTTTTCAAAAATTAAAGATAGGTTGAGCTTTCAGTTACAAGTGAACCAGAGGCCTTTCTGGCTCTATTTTGCCTCCTGCACATCATCTTCCAGGGAGAAGAGCCCTGGGTGTTAGTTGGCTTTATAAAAGTCGCTGTGACAAGATACCTTAGATAAACAGCTTCCAGTTAGGGATGGTTTATTTGGGATCGTGAGTTCAGAGTTTTGGCCCATGGTTGTGTAGCCCTATTGCTTGGGATCTGTGGCAAAGCCACGCATCAGGTGGGAGTGCATAACACAAGACATCTGCTAGTGTTCCCACAATCAGGAAGCAAAAGGAGGAGAGAGAACGGAGGGGCTAGAGTCCTGAGCCCTTCATGGGCATGCCTCCAACAGCTTAACTTCTCCCTGGGCCTTGCCTCTTAAAGGTTCCATTACCTCCCAGTAATACCACAGGCCGGCAACCGAGTTGTTCGCACATTAGCCTCTGTGGTATTTAGGATCCAAACCACAATGCTCCTGCATGGTTAAGTCCTGAGTGGCACCTGTAAAGAAACGGCTGGCTCTCTCTCTCTCTCTCTCTCTCTCTCTCTCTCTCTCTCTCTCTCTCTCTCTCTCTCTCATTTTGTTTTTGTTTTTGGTTACATCTATTTCGTTATAGGTGGGGAGTAGAGAGCATGCGCCATGGCCTAGGTGTGGTGAAGTGTCAGAGGATAGCTCATAACTCTTGGGAGCTGCTTCTCTCCTACTGTGTGTATCCTGGAGATTTGAACTTGGGTTGTCGGGCTTGTCAGCCAGTGCCTTTACCTTCTGGGACACCCCACTCGCCCTTGTTCTGCTGTAAAAACCTCTCTCTGCTCTGTTAAAAACAAAAATAATGACATCTGGGAATTCAATCCAGGGCCTCACATGAGCTAGGCAAGTAAGTGCTCTAGCGCTGGCCCACAGCCTTGTGAAACCTTTAAGACAGAAACTATGCACTTTCCAGTTTCATCTGTCACTGTCCAGTTATTCACTGAGCACATGGGCATCTGTGACCATCCATACATAGGGCTTTACAGAAGGAAAAAACCCAGTCTTTAGAATACAGTTCATGACTGCTGAGACCACACCGGGGCTCCCCTTCCTCTCTTGGCCTTCTTAAAAAGGGACAGGTAATCATTAGGACATCTACACTAAGAAATGGTTTCCTTCATGTTCATACTGTTCAGACATCACTGAACACATGGGAACATTCAAGAACATTCACTGTTGGAAGCTTATGTAACATTAAAAAAAAAAAAAAAAAGAATGTGGACTGTGAAGGTCTGAAGGAAGACTAACCAGGTTCTGCTCTTTACTAAAATGAAAAAATCTGGGTTGTGAATTTGATAATGCGTCATTTTTTAATGACAGATTAAGTGCAACCCTTGGCAGTCCCGTATTGTTTCATGTAGAGATTTGTACTTTTCTTCCTGATGTAAATATTTGGTCTCGTATTTCTCTTTTCCTCTTCTTTCCCAGAGTTTTCCTGAAACGTATGCAGGTCAGCGTGGAAGTGTGTTTGCCTCTGTTTAAATGTTGAATCACAGGCTGCCTCGGGGCCTCCCTGTGGAAAAATAGTCATAAAGGAGGACCACAATTGGAATCAGCTGTGGCTGCCCCTTGTCCTTCTCGATGGACGTAGGAGGGAACTGATTGCCTCTGACCACCAGTGACTCATTGCTTTCTACAGAAAGTATGCAGTAAAGATGCTGTCCAGCTCCTTCTGGCCTTCCATCCCTTGCCGGGCTCCTGCCTCATGCTCTTTCTGGTTCACATTTTGCTTTTCGGTTTTCCTTACAGGAACCTGGTAATGTTGCACCTAATGAAGACAGAGTACCACTACTTCCCTTCCTTGGTCTTGGGGCTTTCCTTCTCAAAGGTCTCTTTTTCCTTCATGCACACTCAGGGCACACTTGATGGACATGTCTCTAGTTGCTTTCAGAGTTCAGTTACTTCAAGTTTTTTTTTTTTTTTAAGATTTATTTATTTATTTAGAAGAGGGCATCAGATCTCATTACAGATGGTTGTGAGCCACCATATGGGTGCTGGGAATTGAACTCAGGACCTCTGAAAGAGCAGCCAGTGTTCTTAACCTCTGAGCCATCTCTCCAGCCCCAGTTACTTCAACTTTGAAAGAATGGTCACCATGATCATCAGGTCACTCGCTGGTAGCATGAAGTTGGTTCACAGCGTTGGGATAAACTTTCTTAAGGATCACTTCAAGAGCTGTTGATTCAACCACAGCGACATGAATAGAACTTAAAACTCATAGAAGTGATTGGCTTTAGAGGCTGATCGTTTCATTATAGAAAGTCCTTCACACACAAAGTTCTGCTCAAGGAATACAGGCCAGGTCATGCTTTTGACTCTGTTCTTCAAGACTTTGATCTCGGGGGACTGGGACCAACAGCAGGATTGCAATACTCCTGCCAGCCACAGAAGAACATTCTAGATAGAATCTCTAAAACTCATGCTTAAATCTAAACTGCGTTAACTGCTTACACGAATTACTTAGAGACCCAGAGATCCAGCTGCATTTAACTTGCCCAGATAAGAAAAGTAAACATTAGATATTTGAGTTTAACAGATTTAATGAGTGAAGGCCATAAATGAGCCTGGTAAAGAATTATAACTTTGACAACCCGAGGATCTCACACACACACACACACACACACACACACACACACACACACACACACACACCACCTAAGGAAAGACCCCAAGTTATCCCCTGACCTCCATAATGACCATGCATGTACAGCACACATACATACATGAATGCACAAGCACACATGAAGGATCAGGATTATAATAAAGGAAGCATTTAAAGGACTGGAGCTGTAGCTCAGTGGGAAAAGGCTTACCTAACATGTAGCTAGGTTCTAAGTCTGCTTCCAAACACTGAAAGGATGGGGGGCGGGCAGCTATACAGCCCTGTTAGACAGCTTCCTTATTTTGAAGGTCAGTGCCAAACAGAAGTGTGATGATTTGGTTTCATTTTGGAAGTCAGCCTGGAAACACATCGACAAACTGGTGGACTGTCAGCCTAGAGGTTCCTCCCGTCTCAACTGGGGGAAATCCGGGCTTTTGTTGGATTGACCGTGAACTGTTTATGGCTTATCGATGACAAATGATTTGACACTCACATGACAGAATTTCCAGGTAAATGACTATAGGAGCATGCATAGTGGCCAGTGATCCCTGGGTTCAACCACAGAGGCGGAGGCAGGTAACAGTTGTGGCCTTTCGGTGGCTTTTGTCTTTCCAATGCATTTAACGACAGAGTTGAAACAGGGGCAGCAACTGAAGGGCAATGACTTCCTGTCTAGCTTCCTGTGCCCCCTCTCTGGAGAGTCCTCCCAGACTGGAAACTCTGGAAACTGAACTCCATTCAAAGTTTAGCTGTCTATAATTTTGGATAGACTATCAGAAAGGAAACTTACTTCAAAGGTCCTTGAGTTAACTTGAGTTCAGTCTTTTGAGGGTTTGGTTTTTTGTTTGTTTGTCTGTCTGTCTGTCTGTCCGTTGTGTTTTTATGGTGTTGGGAAACTGAACTCACAGATTTCATACATACTAGCTCTACCAATGAACTACAACCCCAGCTCCTAGTTCAACATTTTAAAATAGTCAACACTAACTCATGTTTTACTCACAAAGATAGCAATTTCATATGGCTCAACATTTTAAATAAATGTTTGGGACCAATGCTCAAAATAAGTGGATGTTCTTTTTGAGCTCCCATAAATAGGATACGGAAATTCAGTTACAGAGACGGTACCATGCTTCTGCGATCAGTCCCTCCTTTTTGTGTCAGTATCTGAGTGTCTTCAAGCAGATTTGGGGCTTCAGGTAGCTTCACCACCTCATGGTATGTCTACCTAGCAGTTCTAACTATCAGTACCTTTATCACGGCTATTAAAATTTACAGGAAGTGCTGTGTCTACAGTTACATGTCTCAAAACTGTTGGGTATGGTTGGTTGTTGAGTATGGGGATCCCTAAAATCCACCTGTTCCATTTAAACGTTACATCTTTGAAGTGTCTTTGATAGGGTCAAGGGCTTAAGGGAACATTTAAGTCATGTATTCTTTTTCCTCTTGCTGAGGTATCTAAGCGGCAGGTTCCAGCCATCACACTCACCCCTCTATGCAGAGTCCATATTCTCAGACAGTAATATGCGTTCTCTTGGATCCCCCCATCTCTGTGTGTTCACATCCCAACCCTCAATGCGCTCTGCTCAGGGAGACAAGGGCGCAGCATTGGCATTAGATCTCCTTTGGGCCAGAGGGGCACACGGACTCCTTCCTGTTGTATTGTGTGCTCCTGGCTTGTTGAAGAGACTTGTCAGTTGCCTCATGTCATGGCCTGAATTGATATGTTCAGTGCTCTGTGGTGTTATTAGCTGTCAAGTGATCCTCGCCAGGGCCTGTCACCTGGCTCTTCAGATACCCAGCTCAGTGGCCCACACAGTGGCATGAGCCTGATGATGACGAGGCTGACACTCTGAGAACCAGGACTTCAACCTGACTGGACTCTAGTTTGTTAAATGTCACCACATGGATATGACTCCGTCTTATCATGGCTTTTATTCCTTTACAATAATGCTAACTACCAACAAGAGGTGGCACGTTTTTTAATCCCAGCACTCTGGAGGCAGAGACAGGCAGATCTCTGTGATTTCATGGCCAGAGAAGACTACTTAGTGAGACCTTCTATCCAATAAATAAATCAAAGTAAAACAATGCTAACTTTGAGATAAACTCTAAAACTGAGGTTTCACACAGCCTACATACTTTGAACTGTAACACCCAGTTGAAAGCTGCCATCTCCACAAATGATCTCAAATAGAGCCATTCTAGGAGGCTGGGTACTTTGATGTTCTCACCGTGAGGTTCCCTGACAATCCTGTGAGGTGTCAACCCATTTTACAGATGAGAAAATTGGATTTATGGATCTAATGTTATTTCAAGGAGCATCTTATTAGTAGAGTGGATTGCCTCACATGCCCAGAGCACCTGAGAGAGGCTTTGGGGGAATCCACTCTTACAAGGCTTTTGTCCATGCCCTGGGGTCATGTGTAAAATGGGCTTTAGAAAAACCTCATTTCTGAGCCTCAGCTGTGGCCGCCATGTATTCGTCAGTCTTACCGTGCCGTGGCCGACATGCGCAGGTCCGGGGACTACCGTTTTGTTGGCTTGTTTGTTTTCGTGTTATGGTTTTGATTTTTCAGGCAGGGCCTCTAGCTCATGCTGACCTTAAGCTCCCTTTGTAAACAAGGATGGCCTTGACCTTCTGGTTCTCCTGCCCCCAACTCTAGAGTTACAGAATTACCACTCCAGGCGTATACAGATGGAACCCAGGGCCTCCTGCATGCTAGGCCAGCGCTCTAGCCACTGGTCTACATCCCCAATCCTGAAGAAAATTCTTTCTCTTGTGATATGTGACCATTTCCAGCATACACACGGTAAACACCTTATGTTGCTGGTGGAGAGCGGTGCCTCTGTCGCTGCTGCCGCACGCATCCCTCTGTGACACCAGGTGTTTGGTGTAGGTTTGGGTCAGATGACCCTCACTGTGACCTGTCTAGATGGCCTGGCTGGCTTTTCAACACATTCGAGTCATTAGAGTCTTCCATAGTGGTCTGATTCCTTTAGAAAGGGGAGGCCCAGGCGTCTCCCCCACAGAGAATCAATAAGGCCTGCAGCCTGGAGGACTCTAGCATGCTGGGTGAAGCCTGGGAAGAGGGTACATCTCTGGAAATCCATGTAGGATCTTTGCACCAGCTGGGCTTCATTTCAGAATCCACTGCTATCATTACAAAAGGGCCGTTTTCTCTTTAATCTGTGTGCCACATTGCAGCAATTTCCATCAAAAATATATTAAGCCCCTGCTGTAAATTGGCCCCACACACCCTTGTCAGGCATGTGAAGCATAAAATATCTTCTTTTTTTCAAAGTTTTTCCCTCTCTAAAGCCCTAGTAGATAGCAGCGGTTCACTAAAGCCTCCGTAACAGCCATCACGTCGGTAAGCCAAGGATTATAACGCAGAACGAATCTGCTTCAGCAGGAAATACCAGCTTGTCCTTTGTTTACCCCCTACCCACCAAAAAAAAAAAAAACTTACAGAAGAAGCACTCTACAAGAAAAAAGCAAGCCCCGCCCCCACGTCCATGTTCTCTGAAATCTCACCTCTAACTATCTGCCGAGAGAAATGAGTTTTCCAGCCTCAAAGAGGCCCCCACCCATGGGCTCCCTCCTTCCCCGCCCAGATGCCTGTGGGTTGTGATGTGCAGTCACTGAAGGTAGACATCCCAGTGGTGAGTAAGAGCCTGGGTGTCTGAGGGGGTGTTCGTCTGTGACAGATGTCACTCTGACAGGCTCTGTCTTTACTCGTGTGCGTGTGTGTGTGCACGTGTGTGTGTGCGTGTGTGTGTGTGTGTGTGTGTGTGTGTGTGTGTGTGTGTGTGTGTGTGTATACCTGAATAGGAACACACCTCTTCTAGAGGTCTTTAGAATCTTCTGGAAATGTTTTATATGCTAACAATGGTAGTCCAGCAGGTTGTTGGTGGGGTCAGCCTAAAGTGTTCTCAGGAAGGATTAGCCGTGACTGTGGATGCTCCTTTCCTGCCAGCATCCTCCGACTCTGAGGTAGAAGTTTGTCAGGCTGTTCCCCAGGAAGTCTGGCTGTTTTCTGAAGAACGGAGTCCATTCCTTACCCGAAAATGGGACTTGTAAAGACTCTCTCCACTTCTTCAGTTTCTTATAAAAGAGAATGCAGGGACGATGGTGCTTTAACCGTTCCCCAGAAACTCCTGCAACAAAATAGATTGTGACAATTTAACGGGAAATTGCCTCCGAGTGTTAAGACATTCTAATTTCGCCCCTAACACTCACTAAAATGCATTCACAAATGTTTTATATACAATACACACAACATATAAAGCATGACCCATCCAACTGAATTTAAATTTAGCCACCACCCTTATACTCTTGGGTTGTTTGTTTAAAAATGGGCAGAAGTCTGCATTTAAGGGGCTTCAAAATTTGCTTGCTCCTGGCTTCCTCTTCGGTAAAATGTGTGTGACATTCAACACCATGCAGGGTTATTGTTGGGTCGGGATTTTTGTGTTAGTATTACTAATGAAATTTCAACTCAGACAGTTTCTCAGGCTTACCTGAAGTTCAAACTGTAGTATTGACATCCTTGACAGGTGCCACGCACGTCTCGCTTCACGTCAACTGTGCCTTCTCACCTGACAGTGTGGCTGGCCACCCTTTCTGAGCCCTGGGCAAGAAGCAGTGTGACGGAGTCTCAGCCACTTTCTAAGGAGAGAGAACTATATTGCTAAGGCAGAAGAAGGGTTTTCTCTCTCTCAAAGACCTTAGCTGTGTGGAAGTTTCCAGGTGGCGTTGCCTACCTCCCTTCCGAGCAAAAAGATGCCTTCTGGGCAGACGACCTCTTGACACCTGACCCCAGTCTGAAGCGGTATGATCTTGGTCAGTTCCATAGAGGAGCAGGGACTCTTGGCAGTGCCATTAGCTAGAGTCAAATACAGATGTGCTCTTCCAGCCCATGGTAACAATTTGTCCCCAGAAGCTACATTTTAGCCACAAAACTGTCACTTCCCTAGGAAGTCATTCTGGTACCCGGAAGAGAACTCGGACCTGGCTCGTTTCGAGGCCACCTCAGTGGGGCCCAGCCGTTCATGTTGGAGGGTGAAGGAACTACTGAAGCTCAGGTGGAAGAAGCTGGAGACAAGGGCCTGTGTGAGCAAGGCTCTGCAGGTGGACATGCAGGGAAGGCTGGGAAGGTGCCGGGGGACCCGCCTGTCCGGGAAGGTGAGCTGAGCGCCTGACATACCAGGTACCCATGGCTTTCATGGACCCTGTGGGCTCAGTACCTGACACCCCACCCTCCTCACCATTCACTGTACCTCCTTAGCTGCAAATCAGGGAAACAAAGCGATGGACTAAGGGGCATTCTTTGACCAAAAATGTCTGCTGACCTCCTCTGTTATCCAACTTTCTAGACAGATGGTGCTCTGCCTGATCTTACGGGAGTAATCAGAGCACTGACCAGGAATATTGTAATTTTTTCAAAGAAAATCAATGACTTTAAAATGAAGGGAGTTTTATGTAATCTTTCTTGGATAATGATTTATAGGTTACCTCAGGTCATAGAGGAGCTAGGGAGTCTTGGTCATGAGTATTGATCGTCTATGAAGACCTACTCTTTAAACAATGCTTCCTGACAAGGTGTTCCAGCCAGTGTTAAAAGGGGCTAGCCAAGATGTTTTTCTTTTTGCTTTTATCACCAAATAATATATCCTGAGTATACAACCACAATGATGTTCTCAAAATTGCCAGTAGAAGCTACAGGTGGAATATTTGAACATCAGCCTGTAGTAATTAGGTAGGCCAAGACTGGGGAGATAGCTCGGTTGATAAAGATGTTTACTTTGAAACATAAGGATCTGAGTTCAATTCCCAGGACTCAGGCTTATTTTATTTAATTTTTTTAAGTCATGTATGGTAGCACATACTTGTACCCCCAGCTCTGGGGAGCTGGACTAGGTGGATCCCCAGGTTCACTAGGCACTCATCCTAGCCTACTCAGCAAGCTCCAGGTCAGTGGAGGTACAACACCCAAGGCCATCCTCTCAGCTCCACAGAGCTGTGCACCTACATACACAAACCTGAGCAAATTATAGCCTGTCATCTGCAACTAGATCTCTGTGTCTGGACTCAGTATATTATTTGGGTGCTTTGACAGCAGTAGAAATCGTGTGTGTGTGTGTGTGTGTGTGTGTGTGTGTGTGTGTGTGTGTGTGCTTAAAAATTGTTAGATAGCCAGTTTCCAGAACCCTGGGAGCCGTGCCTGGAAAAACAGAAGAATAAAGGTCCTTCTCCAGCTCTCTTAACATGAAATGTTACTGAGACTATCAAGATGCCACCCACCAAAATGAGTCATTTCCTGCCATTTTTCTCTCCTTGTCTGCTTGGATTCAAAGCTTGGAGTTAATGTTCAGATGGCCAGAGGTCAGGTGCACACACTTGGCAGTTTCAGAGTCAGTGGCGATGGTGAGGAAACTGGAGAGCCCTTAGGGAGAGGGATGCAGGTTAACTAACATCCATAAATGTCCTCTGTAGGGAGACGCCCCCAGCCACAGCATGTCTGTCTGCTTAGATCTCTGCTGCAAACGGGATGTGGGTCTTTTCCAGGAATCTACAAGCATCAAGTATGTAAAGTGTGCTGTATAACACGCACCAGAACAGACCAGCTGTGCCATCATGGTAAACTCACTCAGCCTCTGTGAAAGGGTGTTATGGTAGAATGTTTCTAACTCATACCATATTAATTTATGAGGAACACAAACAAATTAACATCCAAGTCCTAGCTCAAATACATGAAACTTGATTGGTGTCCGTATATCACCTTTAGTCTCAGTTCCAAAAATATCTGTACAGTTTTGTCTTGTTTCTTCTGACAAAATCTTGCTATGTAAGCCAGGCTTTTATTGAACTCAACAATCCTCCTGCCTTGGCCTCCTGAGTGCTTGGTGACAGATAAACCAGACTCAGTTGTAGTGTTTTTAATAGGTTATCTGGAGAGGGTATCATTAATTCTTTGGTCTAGGAAGAACTGAAGTAGATGACCTCTCTTGTCTTGCGTGGGTTTAATACAGTGTCCCTCCAAGCTTTATTTCTTTGTGGGACAGGCTTTCATCTGCTCTGTCCATATCTACACCAACACAGGCGCACAGCCAGAGTCCAGCACACATAGCAAGGGCCCCATAAATGGTGGTCGGATTGAATTGATTCGTTTGCAGCAACTGAAACTTACATCACACTGTCTGAATTAATATTCTCTCTCACCTCTAACAAGAATCTGCCCAGATCCTCTCTGAGTCTGCGTTAAGCGGAAATTCCAGTGTGTGGATACCTACTAAGAGAGAATAATAGTGGGACCCATCTGTCTCCAGCAAGCTGTCCTGGAAGGAAACACCTTTCTCTCCTGCAGTAATGCCAGGAAGCTGGTCACTAAACAGCAGCAGACATCATTAAGGAAGCAATAGAGAACATATGGCAGGGATACAATGGACTAGAGTGCTGCAAAATAGACCCAGGTTCTGGAATAATATTGGTTTTAGAATAATGTGTTTTGTAACCAAAGAACTAAATGGTTAATTTCCAGGAGGACATTAGTCTGTATTATAAACAAAGATCCCTGCTCTACCATTTTGAAATTGAGAGTTTAAAGAACTGATGGTGTATGTAACCGAATGGTAGCACACGTGCCTAGTGTATAGGGGAAAGCTAGTGACCTCCACCCACCCACACACGTGGCCCAGAAGGCCTCTTCCTCCCCTCCTTTCACTGATTTTTATTGAAGCTGGGGGACACACAAGGGACACCCACATTAAGTCTGTAAAGCTTCTGATGTCATCTAGGGCTGGAGGGTTATCCTCCTCTCTTCCAGTCCCATAGCGCTGTGGGAGACACCCAGGCTGCCTCACCTTGAGTGGAGAGCCATTCTTGCAGGATGAATTCCAGAGTGTTCAGTGTTTCTTGGGCTTGGTGCAGTTATGTTTGGCAATTCTGTTGGCACGAGAGAGTGCAATCGAATTCACTGTCACTCTGTGACATAAGTAATCCATCCATATTGTCTCTTTGCCGTCTAACTTTCTTAAAGTAACATGAACTCCACTCTGGGAGGTGGAAACATGCAAGGTAGGAACAATGGGTAGTCTTCTTCAGCTTCACTGTGGGGGTTACACAAAGAGACAATGGGGTGACATTAGTGTAGATTTACTGTAAAATACTTTATTTAGTGGCTATCGACTGTATTGTTACTGTTACTCTGTCTCTGAGCGGTGTGCGCTGAGCACGCACGGAAGGCGTGTCCTGCGGGGCTTCCCGTGTTTCTTACCACAGCTTTTCGAAGTGGTACTTTCACTGCTCCAATTGGTTACACAAAGGACCTGCAGTTTGCAGGCTTCTCCTCACTTTCCTGAGGGGTACCCCAGGCACCGTGCAGCCGCATCGCGTCCGGGAGGAGCTCCCTCCACCTCCCGGCCAACGCTTTCCCCCTCCTCTCCAGGCACTTGTTCTTGGCCTTCATCACTGACCCCTCTCCTCCACTCTACCTTCGCGAGGCCTTGAAACAAAATGGTGAATCCACTGGAAAGCAGCCGCCCCTCCCCACCTCCCTGTTCCGCTTTCTCTGTCAGCTTCCGTGTTTGGTTTCAAACCTCCGGACAGTGACTGCGGGTCCCAGCTCTACCCGCGGAGCTACTGCCCTTCATTCCAGAAACGGATGTTGTCCTCTCTCAGCTGGTCTCTAGGGTAAGGCAGACGATTCCTGTGGCTGGATGGCTGGTCCCGTGGCCCACTGTGCCTCCTGGCTGCATCTGTCTGCCTCTAGAGGAAGCCACACTCCAGCCTTGTTGGCCTCGGAGGGAGTCGCTCATTAACAGTGCCTCAGTGACCACAGCTTCCCACTTGAGCTTCTAGACAAGATCTGAAGGGCCCGTGCGGCCAACCTATGTTTGCCTGGTCAGATAGACATCTCCTGAAATTACTGATGGTGCCTGAGCCCAGCATACTCCAGATCTATTCAGAATCTGCACACACTTTTCAATTCCCAAGAGCAGTCTCTCAGCAGCCACGCAAAACAAAAATAATAACAGTGACAGCAACAGAAACCTGTATATTACTCTATTTCTCTCTCTCTCTCTCTCTCTCTCTCTCTCTCTCTCTCTCTCTCACACACACACACACACACACACACACACACACACACACACACACATCTCTGATATTTTCTCTGATCAAAGATTTCCTTTAAAAGCTGATTATATGGCCGGGTGGCAGTGGCGCGCACCTTTAATCCCAGCACTCGGAGGCAGAGGCAGGCGGATCTCTCTGAGTTCGAGGCCAGCCTGGTCTATAGAGTGAAGTCCAGGACAGATGGGGCAAAACAGAGAAACCCTGTCTCAAAAAAAAAAAGCTGATTATATGTTCTTTGGCAGAAAGCTCTGATGTCTCGACACGCTTCCAGGCTATAGTAGAAGACTTCTTCCTGAACATTCTGAACCCTGCATGCTCCCATCCAGGCTTTCTCCTAGCTGCACATTTGGGGCCTAGGCCTTTCCCCTGGTCTGGATCTAATACCAGACCCCCATGTCATTGTGGGACGCTTCCTCTCTTAGGATATTGAGCACACACCTATATTACTGCTCATTGTGTGATCAAACCTTGCTTAAGAGAGGAAAAAAAAACTATAACATTTTTCTCTCCCTTCCCTCAGTCTATGGCTTTTTGCATGCAATCATTCAACAAGTGAATAAGAATGAATTTGTTGATCTCTAAGGCCACTGTGTAGCATTAAAAGGCTTTGGCTACATGAAATACACACAAACCCAGTCTTCTATATCAGTAAGAATTAGCTACAACCTCACTCTCCTCCCAGCCCTCTCCCAGAATAGTATCTTGAACAGACGAGTTCATTCTTGCCTCTCATCAGGATGCTCAGAAGTGAGTGGTCCAGGGCTGCTGAAGTTGTTGCAGTCACCAAAAATGCAAGTTTCTACCAATCTCTACCGTCTTTGCTCATTACAATGGCTTATGTTCTGTCTATAAGTGCATGTAAGTTCCGGGCAGGTTATCTGTCCTAAGAACAGGAAGCAGCCACTCTTCCTCTGTGGAAATATCTAAAAAACTCACCCAAAGTGACATTACATCCCACAGAGGCAAATCATAGCTTTGGGACCATAGCTTTGGGCTTCAAGAGAAGTCGAAGAGAAGAACCCGGAAGGCAATGAGCAGTCTCAGCCGTATCAGGGTTATTCTGTCTGCCGCAAGCTTTTCCCCAGGCTCTGGAAGGGCAAGGATCAGAGTCAGACAGGAACAAAATTGAGGGAGAAGACATTCGTCTCCCCTCCACGAAGGAGGAAGTTCCTCTGGACAGTCGCCCGATGAGCTGAGTTCACCTCCGTTCAGTTAAAGGAAGGGCCTTCAGGCTGGGAAGATCACTAGCATGCAAGCACTGGGACCTGAGTTTGGATCCCCGTAACCTGTGGAACCAGACATCTGGAATCCCAGTGCCCACGTAGGGACGGAGGAGGCAGGGACAAGAGAATCCCTCGAGCCTCATGGGCCAGCTAGCTCGGCAAACACAGAGGGAAAAACGAAGACCATGTCTCACACTTAGAAGGCCAAGATCCAAACCGGAAGTTGTCCTGTGACCTCCACATGCAAGCTGTGGTATAAGCTTCCTGTGCTTGCACACACACATACACACACACACACACACACACACACACACACACACACACACACACGACCATGAACACAGACACATATACATCCACACATGATGCACATACACACAAAGAAAATATTTTTGTTAAGCTACAGGAAGAGGAGGGCAAAGTGAATGGAGTTCAGGGTCTCCACTGGTCTAGTCTACTGCCACTCATAGTCACCAAGGAAGCCAGTAGCAAAGGTGATCTGTAGGCAGTTCAGCAGCCTGCTGGGATCCCTCCCCAGGCTTGCCCCATGACATCCAAAAACATGGGAAAACATGTTAGTATGCTCAGCCAGAAGGGGGCCTCTTGGGGCCAAAAGTGACCCCAGAGCTGAGCTCAGGAGTCTCCTCATAAATCTGGGGAAATCACATGTCACAGGGATCCCACTGGCTTCGTGACATCCCTTTTAAAGCCCACTAAGATCCTGGAGCGTGAGGAGAGTCTCAGGCCAGAGCACTCCAGTGGAGAGTTGAGTACAGATAGGCACAGTTAATAAAAAAATTAAGGATTGCTCTGAGACACTTTGGGCAAAGCTAAACAGACCAGGGGACCGAGGAGCGTGAAGGCAGATGAAATTTAATTTGGTTAAGTGTAAAACACTGCACTTTGGGAGAAATCATGTAAACTTCTCATAATCTCTGATCAGCTCCAAACTCATAGCAGAGTAAGTTTAGAGTCATGGTTGATAACTTGGGGGATACCTGTCTAATATGCAGCAGCAATTTAAAAAGCCAATAGGATGCCGGGGGCTTAAAAGAACAAATAACATTGAAAACGTACGATAACGGATAAAACATTAGTGCTATTCTGTGTCCAGTCTAGGTTATCCACAGAGATATTAAATCCCATAAAGGGGACTTGAAAATCATTTAGAAGAGGAGTAAGGCGTGGGGTTTGTAGAAGTTTACTGACTTGGAAAAAGTAACTTGAAGGAAGGAAGCGGAAGTGTCATTTGGAGGGCAGGCGCAGGATTTGGAAGGCTTCTTCCCCCTTGGTCCTACTGTCCTGTGGTGGGGAAAGACACGTGTAGTGAATGCAGCAGTGATAGCCAAACGTACTCTTCCCCAGGATTCCTTGATTAGAGATTTCTCTGCTCTGGATAGGAATCTATATTTGTTAAGGGGCACAGGATTACATAAACATTTGTGTCTGTTCAGCTGAGAGGGAGTCAGTGAAGGATAATGCAGTTCTCTGTGGGATGCTGGGTCCAGGCAAGATTTGGATGGGGGTGGTGCAGCCCAAGGCTGTTCACTGCTGGTCAGAGAGGAGACCCCAAGGAGTCAAACCCAAGGAGGAGTGTGTGTCTTTTTGGGGGGGTCTTGTTAGTTTTTGGTGTCGGTGGAGAGGCTTTTGGAGGGTTCTCTTCAGGGTTTTTTAAGACAGGATGCTGCACCATGGTCCAGGCTAGGCTGGTGTTTGCAGTGGAGCCCAGATTAGTTTCAAGCTCACGGCAATCCTTCTGCTTCCGTCCCAGGGACTGGGTGAGGAGGCCTGTGCCACTGTATTAGGTTGCATTTCTGATGTATCAGAATATTCAGCTTTACCTCCCACTGCGCTCTCCTGACTCAGTATCGCCTGCAGAACTAGGTGGTAGAAGTGAACCCTCAGACGCAGTGTGTGTCCTGCCCTGTCGTGGATGTCCCAGGTGGAAGGGAACACAGTCGATACCTCACTCTGTCTCCTCCACTGCAGAATGAACCCTCACCTGGCCCTGCCCCCCACTTGACTCCTCCTCCTGAGACACACAGTTCTCTGTTATGCTCTGTAGCTGAGGATTCGCTCAGCCACGCTGCCCAGGGCGAGCATCGCCAGCCCTGACTACACTGTGGTATCGACAGATGTGTCTGTTACTGGCTGACACCTCAGAGAACTGATTGATTGGTTCAAAGAAAAACCCAGAGATTTATCTGAAGGGCCAGATAGGTCCTCCATGGCATTTTCTCAGCTCAAAATGTCGGTTATGTCGTCGGCATAAGAAGCTAAAGAGTAAATCCACTCCTGTGGAGATTTTGCCAAGACAAAACAACCCAATTTCCACCTGATCCCTGTGAAATTAGCATCTGGCTTGCAGGGTCTGGGCCACTTCCTGAAGACTGGGAAGAGAAAATGATGCTGGAAATCCCTCAAGCGCTGTGACGTGCCCCTCACCCCCCCCCCCCCCCCCCCCCCCCTTCGTCTGCTTTGGCCGAGTTAACCACGTACTGAAGTGTGGGTGGCTGGACTTAAACGCCAGGGGTCTTGTTTGCTCCGAGTCTGAGAGACAAGAAACCAAAGATCGCCGTGTTGACAGGCTCGGTTTCTTCTGAGGCCGCGTGGGCGTAGAGATGGTCACCTTCACCTTGTATCCTGAGTGAAGTCTCACCTCTGTATCTGTTTCCAAATTCCCTCTTCTGACAGGAACACCAGTCATATTGGAGAAGCGTGGGTGCTCATCGCTTCCTCTAACCTCAGTCACCAGTCACATCCTGAGGTACTGGGGGCTTCCACAGACGAAGGGAGGTCATAATTCAGCGCCCCTGCTGTACCGTCGTGGTCCCCATGTTAGGACCCTCATGGGGTTGTCACTGAAATTCAACCCCTTCCTGTGCCTATAAGAAGCTTGCGCCGGCGGTGGTGGCGCACGCCTTTAATCCCAGCACTCGGGAGGCAGAGGCAGGTGGATCTCTGTGAGTTCGAGGCCAGCCTGGGCTACCAAGTGAGTTCCAGGAAAGGCGCAAAGCTACACAGAGAAACCCTGTCTCGAAAAACCAAAAAAAAAAAAAAAAAAAAAAGAAGCTTGCAAACCCCAAGTTGTCCCCTACGTACTTCCCAGTCAAGCTCACTCGTTCTCTCTCTCCCTCTCTCCCCTCTCTCTCTCTCTCTGATTCATTTAAGTATTATACAAGATTACATAAGGCCATTGTCATATATATCATATATAATGCACTTGAGCATAGTTCCCCCTCCACACCCCGGCCCTGTTCCACTTCTCCAGCCTCCCCTCTCCCGTTAGTTAGTTCCCTTCAAGGATTTCCCCTAAAACAGTAGTTTGGGGACAAATCCTTCCATAGCATTTTAACCTGAAGGATTCCCACGGGTCTGGGTACAGAAATAAATAAATAAGTGGCTGGCGAGATGTGTGACTGAAGGGACAGCTCACTAAGCATCGCCGCTGGCACCGGGTAGCCATATTGTTCTTGCTGGTTGAGACCTTTTCAGATAATGCTCCACAGTGTGACACCAGCCAGCAACAGCCTCACAACCACATGCAACCTGTTCCTGCCAGTGGGGATCACCACATCCCAATCGAAAATAAAAGACCGCAGTTTCTGGGCCATTGTTCACTGCTGAGGAATACCACAGCCCCCAGACCGCGCATCGGAACCATTTCATTCCCCCTCATGGCCCTGCCAGCTGAATCCGGAATACTGCTCTGCCTCCCATTTTATTTTGTGCCTGGAGCCCTATGAAAATACTGCGTAATGTTTGACTGTAAAGAGCCAAGCCCCAGCCGCATCTTTGATAGCAGGATTCAGCATCACCCTGATGTTGGCCCAGAAGCTGTTCAGCACACACACGCCTGTCCTCTGCGGGGCATTGGTAGAGCGGCTGTTCACGCCTGGCCTCTAAGCTGGTGTGCCCAAGCCAACCTTCTAAGTCCTGAAGAACTGTTCTTCCGTGGCAAGGAAGAGAAGAAGCGGGAGAGTCCGACTCCACACTGGAGAGCCTCCCAAGCTGGATGACAGAGGGGTTTGCTGTCCGAACCGAGAGCATGGCCCACAGCAGGGGCTGACGTAACTGGGGGCCTCTCAAGAAGGGAGGGCTGGGGGTGTAGTTCCCTGTAGAGTCCTTGTCCAGGACGTGAGGGATCTTTCCAACAGGTAGAGAAAATGCCACAGTGAGGGCCTCCGTGGATGATATGGAAACTTAAACCCAATGCAAATACAGTTCCTTTTTAAGCAAGGGAAAGAGATCATCATGAAAGGACATGCATGCACCACACACACACACACACACACACACACACACACACACACACAACACAACAAATGTACAACACACATGCATACCACACATACCTGTATGTATCACACACACACACACACACACACACACACCATATACACATACATACCATACACACATACACAACACACACATAGGAAATGGCAGTGCTCACCCAGTAGCAACTAGAGATCATACACACACACACACACACACACACACACACACACACACACACACACACACTACAGATACACCCATACCCCTATACACACACAGAGGAAATGGCAGAGTTCACCCAGGAGCAGCTGAAGGCCATAGACACACACACATAGAGGAAATGACATTGCTTGCTCAGAAGCAGCTGAAGGTTATAGAGACACACCCATACACTCATTAACACACACACACACACACACACACACACAACAGAGAGAGAGAGAGAGAGAGAGAGAGAGAGAGAGGAAATAGTACTGCTCGCCCAGTAGCAGCTGAAGGTCATAGACACACACACAGAGGAAATGACATTGCTTGCCCAGGAGTAGCTGAAGGTCATACAAACACACTCTCTCTCTCTCTCTCTCTCTCTCTCTCTCTCTCTCTCTCTCTCTCTCTCTCTCTCTCTCACACACACACACACACACACACACACACACACACACACACAGGAAATGCCGGTGCTCCCCAGTAGCAGTTGGAGGTCATAGAGAGGTCAGAGAGACATAGTCCCAGCGGATTGAAATTAAGTCACACCAGGAAGAGCAAGGGGTGAATGACCCAGAGCCCCGATGTGCTGTCCCCTCAACAGACACGGTACCCTCACTGTCCTTGGAGTGGAACTGGCTCAGGCCCTCAGCCTGTGACTTGCGAGGATTGCATGGAATGCCATTGGAGACGCTAGACAATTTTAGAAACAGGAAATTGGAAGTGTGCTGCTTAAAATACTTGGGTTGTGTGCACGAGAGAAGAGAGGCTGGGCTGTCTCAGAAGAGCATTTGTGTGGACGCATCCAGGCCGGCTTGCGGGCAGCCAGGGTAGCCAAGAGGCATTTGGCTGGCCTGGCCTTGTCAGCCCCTGTCTTCCACAGAGACTGGCTTGTTTGGCATAACCATTCTCCTTGCTTCAGAGTCAAAGCTGTCTGCCCCTTTTCGTCTCTCCTCCTGCATGGGGAAAAGTGTTGTATGTGGAGACTCAGGAAAATAAACATGCATTTTAATATCCCCGGCTCCCCCACAGTCAGCGAGCGATTTCCTCCACCCAGGTGGAAAAAGGATAAGGCCCCTCTGACATGCTGGTTAGTCTGAAAACAGGCCGCTAAATGCATAATGAAGAGCCTCGGAGGACTCAATCTGCATGGTAAAATGGTGTTCAGCAGCCCAGGCTGTCACACAACATAATTTGGAGATGAATGTGCATCCAATCAGACGGCCGTTCCCTGACTGCAGAGTCCTGGCTGTGGGATTGCCTGTCTGCTGGGGGCTTCTGAACAGGCCCCCAAATCTGTGATGAGATAAATGGGTCTCCTCAACCCTACCCAGATTTGCAGAACCAGACTCAAGTCAACATAAGGATAACCTAAAGAGGACCCCAGCACAAAGACATACTAGAAACCCGGTGGTGGCGCACGCCTTTAGTCCCAGCACTCAGGAGGCAGAGGCAGGCGGATCTCTGAGTTCGAGGCCAGCCTGGTCTAGAGTGAGTTCCAGGACAGTCAGAGGTACACAGAGAAACCCTGTCAGGTGTGTGTGTGTGTGTATGTGTGTATGTGTGTATGTGTGTGTGTGTGTGTGTGTGTGTGTGTGTGTACGTGTTAGAGGTCAGGGGGATAGAAGTAATGACAAGAAGAGATGGTTTAGCTTGGCATTCAGAAGTGGAGAAGTCAGTCCCGAGCCGGCCTGCACCAGCCGGTCCTGCTGCCACAAGCTTTACGCCACAGCCCTGCCTCAGCCACCACAGCAGCTACAGCCGTGGCGTGAATGATGCGTACACTTCACTTTTGTCTCTGAACGTCTGACACCAATTAGGACCTGACTCCAGGGGCAGAACTTCACAAGCACACGGGAACACTGGGAAAACGAGGTTACAGCCCAGAAATGAGCCATCTGCCTGGCAAAACCTCTGTCCTCGAGGTGGCATAGACATAGGGACACCCGGCAGCAAGTCCTTGTCTCTTTCCACAGCTCCACAGCACAAGCGGCTTTCAGAGCCCATGGCCTTGAAGGCCCTGTACTTGGAGAGCCTGCATGGACCTTTTTTTTTTTAATTCAAAATGCCTGCTGGGACTGTAGCTAAATGCCAAGCCCTGGGGAAAGTTTCATATTAGCTGTGGGTTTCAAGCCTTGCTCTGGTCTTAAGGTTCCCAAATACTGAAAATAGGCTGCCTAAAGGCAAATTTGGAGCAGAGGGAATAGCAGTAAATAACATTATAAGAGCCTTCCTTGGAGGCTTCAAATCTTCCTCTGAAAGATGGAGGGGGCCAAATGGAACCCTGATGGCCCAAAGCCAGAGGCTCCGCAGCAGGGCCACCTGCCTGCAGAGAAGCCAGCCCCACAGCTTCTGTCGGACTATGTTAGTTACTTCTGCCATCACTGGGATAAAATACCTACCAGAAGCAACCTAAGGGAAGAGAGGCTCGGTCCGGCTTGCGGTCTCACGGTAGGGAAGATGCCGCAGCTGGAAGGCATGGTCTGTGGTGGCGGGAGCTTGTGGTACGGCTTGTTCACATCTTGGAAGATGAACTGAGAAGGACTGGAAGCCAGGCCAAGCTGTAATCCTTAAACCCATCTGCTTCCTGGTGGCCGATATCCATCATCAGCTAGGCCCAGCTCCCCCTGAAACAGCCAACACTTGGAGGCTAAGAGCCAGTCAGACTCAAGAGCCCGTGAGGGGCTTCCACATTCTTATAACATGTACCAAATTGGCAATCATAGTATTAGCCCATGAAAAGAGACAGGCAGGTTCCTGCATGGTTAAAAAAAAAATTCATGGGGGGCTGGAGAGATGGCTCAGCGGTTAAAAGCACTGCTTGTTCTTCCAGAGGTCCTGAGTTCAATTCCCAGCACCCACATGGTGGCTCACAACCATCTGTAATCAGATCTGGCGCCCTCTTCTGGCCTGGAGGCAGAACACTGTATACATAATAAATAAATCTTAAAAAAAAAAAAAATTCATGAAGTGATTTCTGTCATCCTCAACATCACACTCTTCATTCTGTGGGTCCCCTTAACTTGAAGGTGGCAGAGATTTTATCAAGTTTTCATTGAGAGGCAGCATCACCATGAATGGAACAGCCGGTGTTGAAGCAAGCGCCACATGTCACGTGTTCCAGCCGTGACATAAGCGTGGCTTGTGCTCGGTGACCTGAAAGTGAAGCCGTACTTCACTGGCCTGTGTGGAGCCAGCCTCTGTCTCGGCTTTCTCCTCTGTTTGCCTACCTGGCAAAGTAGGGCAATCATTAATCCTGCCTAATGCAGGAGAACAATCAGGCCAGTGGAGAAGAGGGAGCCAGGAGGGGTGTGCAAGGCAGCTTCTATGATGAACGTGCTCTGGGACCCTTGGAAGAAAGCGCCCGCCGTAAACCCGATCCAGTCAGAGCACCGGGAGTTTTGAGGTTCACCAAAATTAGCCAGTAGCAAGTTTACCAGATTCTAACAGCATAAACCTGCCTCTCCAACTGTGTGACTCCTGTTTCGCGTCTGTGAGAAGGCAGAGAGGCGCTCTCTTTCCTGTGCTCGCCCTACAGGTGCGGGAACCAGGCTATGCCTCATGGAATTGCTGTCCCAGATAGGACAAGATGGGTTGTATTGTTTCACATCAGAGACGGTTTTAGGGGTTCCTCGGCAACTGCTCCTCACAATTTTTTTAAAATTATTTTATTATTATGACCCCGAGGAGGGTTGTAAATAAATGAAGAATTTAAGAGCCAGATGTGGAGGTGCCTACTTGTGATTCTAACCCTTTAGACGCTGGGGCAGGAGGATTACAAGTTCAAGGTTAGCCTGGGCTACATAGCAAGACCTTGTCTCAAAGGTGAAAAAAAATAGGAATTCATAGTACATATTGCAAGCAATAGTCCAGAGAGGGATGCTCTTGGGATCTGGAGTTAGTAAACCTTGTTGGCAGGAATGACAGACAGTTTGGGAGACTGAGCGCCCTAACAAGGGTGAAGCAGTGGCCTTGACGACCGTCCTCTAGGGCCAGGGGGAGGGAGTTCACACAAGATAAAAGCCCCCTCAGGTGTCCTGCTGCTGGGTGGAAGACACAGGTCATGTTCTGTGTTTCTGTGGGGGAAATGTAAAGTTCAGAGTTTGTCTATGACATCGGGGTGTTTGAACCACACCCCAACTCACAGTATTTGTTTCCCACGGTCTGGGGAGACGCAGGACACTAGGGGATTGTAGCATTCTAGCAGATTTAATGAGCTTCTTTACCACAAAGCTTACCGTGACCTCAGGGGCTTGGGACGAAGGGCTTCTTGGTGCCAATTAGGTTTTCTGAATTGCAGCTCTGATAGAACATTCTGGGAAATGAGGGCTGACTTGTGCCCACACAGCCCAATGCAGTGGTCACTAGCCACATGTGGCTAAGAGTGCTTGGGAAGTGGCTGGAGTGATTGGTTTTTCTGTTTGTTTGTTTGTTTTAATTAAAAAGACATTTTTAATTATGTGTACATGTGGAGGTGGGTGAGGGTACCCTGCAGGTGTCTGAGAAGGCCAGAGAGGTGTTGGCTTCCATGAAGCTGGAGCTGCAAGCCATTGGGGGCCACCGGGTATGGGTGCTGGGAACTGACCACAGGTTCTCAGCAGAGCAGTGTATGCTCTGAGCCACTGAGATATCTCCAGCCCAAGAATTTTTATAAGTAAACGGTTACTGCATTGGACAGCATGGCTCTGATTGTTCGTCCCCTCTTGAGGAACAGGAAAGGTAACATGGCTGCAGTTCACCCAATGTCCAGAAGCTACGAAGGTACAGAGCCCAGGAGCTGACAGAAAGCGGCACTCACCCAGACAGCATATGGCTTGTGCCCTACAAGATAAGGAAGATGGATGTGTGACCAGGATTCCCTTCCCGCTCGCCTCCCCGCCCCCATCCACTCTAACCGCCTCGAGTGGAGAAGGGGGTCTACATAGTCAAGCCTGGTTATTGTCAAGCTCAATTTACCATGACTTTTATTTTCCAATAAGCAATCTGGCCAGCTGTGGCTGGAAATGAAATCACCAAAGCACCAGCCCCTCCACCCTGCTCTGCTTACTGATTTATAAAGAACCTCTTCCGGGTTCCGGGCTGTCATCATCCCCAATGGTCACATGTAACGCCAGCAAATCCCAGGGTATAGACATCGTCCACGATTTATTTCTTTCAACGGGCAATAAATATCAACTTGTATCCCTAGATTTAGAAGAAAACAATTTGTTGCTTTTTTTTTTTTTTAGAAACAATCTTAAATGTAAAAGAGCAGTTTTTAAAACAACAACTAAAATTGTGACCATTAACTAGGCTTTTGGGAGCAAGAAATATATATTAATTTTTAAAACTAAAATCTCAAAGTGTACAGAGTTGTTTTCAATTTCTATCAAATGACTGAGTGGTTTACACTTTGGCATTTTTTTTTTTTCAACCAAAGACCAACAACTACCACCCAGCCCTAGGAACAGCATTTCAAGAAGTCTGATGTCAGTCATCAATTGACATTTATAGAACCCTCAAAGACTGTAGCAGGGGCCTTGGTAAGGTGCTGCATGCGAGGTGTCTGGGAATCCTATTGTCTGATCCCAAATCAAAGTAGGCACTGTCCAGGTATAATTAAGACAGCTCACAACCTTTCTAGGAACCTAGAACCACAGGGGACTTATAAATGTCCCTGGTGGGATGGAGAAGGAAAGACATTGCTGCTTCAGGAAGAGCAAGGGAGCGTCTTAGTGTCCTTTGTGAAGGACCGTGGAAGGCTCAGTACAACTCGGTGGTTTTTGTTTTGTTTTGTTTGCATTGAGGCTGTATATTAGTTACTTTCCTGTTGCTGTGATCAAACACCATGGAAGGAAGGGGGATGAATGCCCATCATGGCGGAGAAGCGTGGCAACCAGCGGCATGCAGGGCAACAGGATGAAGAAGCTGAGGCAGTGGGTCTCAGAGAGAACCAACTGGAAGTGGACGGGAGGCTTTAAACTCTCAAAGGCCACTCCCAGTGACACGCCTCCTTCAGCCAAGCCTCCCCGAACTGTGTGACCCACTGGGGACCAAGTGTCCAAATGAATAAGCTAACAGGGAACATTTCTCATACAGGACACCACAAGCTGGGAGGCAAACATGCATGCTACCTATGTCTACAAAATAATATACAGTTTGTGTTATTTTATCTTTTTTGTTCTTTGTTTATTTTTGTTTTGTGTACATTGGTGTTCTGCCTGCGTGTATGTCTGTGTGAGATCCCCTGGAACTGGAGTTACAGACAGCTGTGAGCTGCCATGTGGGTGCTGGGAATTGAACCTGGGTCCTCTGGAAGAGCAGTCAGCACTCTTAACTGCCATCTCCTGAGCCCCATCTTTTCTTCTCTCATGTGAGGAAGACAGGGTTCCGTGAGGCCAGGTAACCTCTGTGTTATGTGTAGGTAATAGGAAACCGAGCTGGGATTCTAACATTGAGATTTCAAAGCTGGTGCCTTTGAAATACTGTTGGCCAGCCCACAAGTTTCTTTCTTTTTTGGGGGGTAGGGTGGGAGGTAGGGGATTATCATTTAATTACAACATTTCTCCCTTCCCTTTCCTCCCACCAAACCCTCCCATAAACCCCCCCTCCTTCAAATCCATGGCCTCTTTTTCACTGTTACTGTATGAACTTATGGATATATATGTGTATGTGACATTCAGTCCGTATAATGCTACCTGTATGAATGTTTCCAGGACTGAGCATGTGGCACGTGCATTACTTTGCTCCTCCCTGGGGAAGGCCACTCTCCTGATCTCAGCTTTCCTCAGTTGTCTGGATAGTCCTTTGTGTGGGGTTGAGGCCTCGTGGGTTTTCCCGATGGAGTTTGGTGAGTCCATTGGTCCTTCTTCAGCACATGTTTGGGCAGTCGTGTTGGTGGAACCTTATGGGTTGGGAATCTGATGTTACTAGGAGACACTCTCTCACAGCCAGCCCCCTGATCCTCTGACTCTTACAATCTTTCTGCTCCACTTTCTGCATGTCCCCTGAGCCTTGGGTACAGTCCAGCTTCTTTCTGAGACTATGATGGAGGCAGTGGGAAGCTCGCTTCAAAGGTGGATAGGGCTGTAAATCTATGTCTCTACCCCAAACATCATCTAGTCCCAGATGGAGCGTGTGTGTGTGTGTGTGTGTGTGTGTGTGTGTGTGTGTATGTGTGCAGGTACACATGTGTGCCCGTGTGTGTAGAGGCCAGAGGTCAACCTCAGGTATCAATCTTCAGGTACCATCCACTTTATCTTTTGACAGAGTGTCTCATTTGGGCCTGGAGATCACCATCCCACTAGACTGGCTGTCTACCAATCTCTAGGAACCCACCTGTCCTTGCCTCCCCAGCGCCAGGATTACAAGCGTATATCACTCCACCCATCTTTTTATATGAGTGCTGGGGATCGAACTCAGATCCTTATGTTTTCATGGCAAGTGCTTCACCAGCTGAGTTAGCACCCCATCCCCCACAGTGGTTTCTTTCTTTTTTTTTTTTTTTCTCACCAGCCACTCTCGCAATCCAGCAAGTGGCTGCTAGGGAAGCGAGTTGACCTTTCACTGGACTGGCGTTTATTGTGTTACCCCAGTACGTAAGGTGCCTGGTCGAGGCTGGAGCATACTGACGATGCCATCATCACCGTCTTAGATGAGGCTCCCGCTCCGAGTGCCTGGGAGGTGACGCCATAGCTGAGATCAGGGTGCTGAGAGGAGCCAGCCAAGGGAAGAGCCAGGCAAGAGGCCTCCAAGCTGAGGGACCAGCTGCCACAAAGACAGAACAGAGCAGCCTTGTAGCCCAGGGGAGTGGCAGGGAGGGAGGCAAGGATGGGATGAGGACTCCGCCAGGAAGCCTGGACACCTAGCCCGAAAGGCCAGTGGAGAGCAGGGGTTTGTTCTAAGTGTGATTGGTAGACCCTGGGTGGTGTGGGGCAGCTGTCCTCAGCATGAAGAGGAGGACACAGGAGTCTCCAGGTTGGATCCAAGCAAATGAGAATGATGCCTTGGGCTGTCAGGGTGATGGTGGGTACTGAGCACGGTCATCTTCACCTCCTTCTTACGAAGTCTGCTGAAGGCCCAGGTGGGGGGCTTAGGGAAGGGGAAGGAAGTGAGCGGAGTGCCGAGGATCTTTTACCTGGTGAACAAGGTAGCATCGGCCTTGTCGTTTAGGACAAGACAACCAAAAGTTTTAGTGTTGGGCATTCTAAGTCAGGATCCCTGTCAGTCTGCCTGTGCTTTGATTAAAGTTCTCAGCTTTTTACTTAAATCTGTTGCTCTTTGTTAGGACCACCTGCCCAGGACATCGTGGAGTTGAGGGGTGCCCCCTCTAAAACCCTTCCTACATTCAAACACTGCCCCGACATCCTTAACCTTTCCCCTCTCCAGAATAAGCCGCCTGACTCCTTTCATCTTTTTTGTTTGGTTGGTTGGTTTTTGTTTTTGTTTTTCGAGACAGGGTTTCTCTGTGTAGCTTTGGCACCTTTCCTGGAACTCACTCTGTAGCCCAGGCTGGCCTCGAACTCACAGAGATCCACCTGGCTCTGCCTCCCGAGTGTTGAGATTAAAGGCGTGCACCAGCAACCCCCAGCTTGTTATAAGAACCTTTTTATCTCTGTAGCCACTGCCATTAGCCTCTGGGTCCTCTGTCACTTTCTGTGTGACATTCATTATTATTGTTGTTCTTTTTGAGATCTGGTCTTCTGTATAGCCCTAGCTGTCCTGAAACTCACTCAGTAGCCCAGGCTGGCCTCGAACTCACAGAGATCCCCCTGCCTCTGCCTCCCGAGTGCTGGGATTAAAGGCGTGTGACACCGTGCCCAGTTCTATGTGAGATTTGTAAATCTGGAACCACAGTCAAAGACTGACTCTTCTCGTTTCATGCCTGTTGCTGTGAAAAACACCCTGGCCAGAGCCACTGAGGGAAAGAATGGGTTTATTTCAGCCTACCGTTCCAGAACACAGTCCGTCCTTGAGGGAAGTCACTCAAGGCAGGAACTTGCAGGTAGGAACTTGAAGGCAGGCCTGCTTGCTAGTCTACACAGCACCATATCCACCAAAGACCTCACCTCACAACCAAGAAGTACTGCAGGGGCCGTAGAGGATGTTCTGGACCACCTACTTCGAGAGGGTGCCCCCCACAGTGGGCTGAGCCTTTCTACATCCACGAACAGTAAAGACAACTGCACACATCCGTACTCTGATGGAGGCAGTTCCTAGGTTGTGACTTTCCTCTCGGATGACCCTAGGCTGTGTCAGTTAGAGCTAATCAGGACAGATGCCTAATGAAAGTCTAATGCCAGGAAGACAAAGGGGTTGTGTCTGCCTTTCGCTCCGTTCAAGCCGCCAGTGGGTGTTGTCCCCTTTCCCTGCAGACCCTGCCTGGCTGATCCCGATGCTCCTGTGATCTCTTCCCCTCTGCTGTGTGTATCTATGCTGAACCATTCTGGACCCTTTGTTTGGGGGTCAAAGTCTTTGACTTTGCATGTGTCTGCTCTGGGTGTCACCTCCATGCCCTCTCTGTGGGAGGCTTCCAAATGCAGCTGAGGGAAAACGCCACTCTACCTCAACCCCTCTTCCAAAATGTCCATAATGTCCCAGGGGCCCTGCTGCAGGCTGTGACTTGGTTATTCTCAGCTGTGCTCTTCAAAATGCTTTTTAGGCAGGCCACACCTCACTCTGCAGTCCCTCCCTTAACCCTTCCAGGAGAAGATGAGATGAAAATCAAAAGCAGAAAGGCCGTGTGGGAGTACGTGACGCCTTGTGTCCAGACAGTAGCTACTTCATGAATGCCCAGTCAGGTCTCAAGGAAAGATATACCGGGGAGCATGTCTCATACCTGCTAACCTGTCCTAACCGCTCTGCAACAAGATACAGTGGAAATTAATATTCTGGAATAAGATTAGAACCAGATACCATAAATTAAACTGCAGCTGGCATCATAGAAGTGTTGATTTATAAAATAATCATTTTTTTCATCCTACATGAATTGGAAAATTATCTATGCCAATGCATTTATCGTTTGCCCTGGGCTAATATATTCAGACTTGGCATGCTATTTGGTGGGAAATATTTATGTAAGTAAGATTTTAATTTCCCATAAATAAGTTGAATAGCGGCGGTGGCGGTGGAATTTTTCCGATTCTATTTGGCTATGCTTTCCTCCCTACAATGGGGGAAGGTACTGTGTTTTCCTCGCCGTCATGAGTTATACCTTCAGTTGTGAAAGAAAACTGAAATATTTCCCAGGCAGGTGGGACTCACAAAAGGCTTTAACTGAGCTGAAGGTAACAGGCTTTTAGGGAAGTGTGTGTGTGTGTGTGTGTGTGTGTGTGTGTGTGTGTGTGCGTGCGCGTGTGTTCGTGTGTGAGAGTGTACCTGTCCATGCTAGCACACACATATGAAGACTGGGGTATAATCAGCTTCCTGCTTGCCTTGAGACAGGACCCCTTGTTGATCACCCCTGCAGATGCCAGGCTCACTGGAGGTATTTTTCCATCCCACCATCAGTGAACTAAGAATACAGATGGCTGCTAACACATCTGCCGTATTGTAGGTTCTGGGGATTTGAACTGTGAGCCTCAGGCTTGCATGGCAAGAACCTTATCCAGGGAGCCATCTCCCCAGCCTGGTAACAGGCTTTTGAAGGAACCCTGAGTGTGATTAGAAAATAGGATGTTGAGGGCAGCCAGGGTGGATCAGCTGGTAAAGGCACTTTGCCACCAAGCTTGATGACCTGAGTTTCATCCCCAAAATCTTCAAGGTGGAAGGAGGGAGAGAACTGGTTGACCTCTACAGTGTCCCCCAAATAAGTAAATAAATGTAAAATAATTTTTTTCTAAATATGATGTTGGGTTAGGATGTAACTCAGTGGTAGGAGCACTGTGCCGGATGACGTGTACAAATCCCTGGGTCTGATGCTCAGCAAAGCAAGGGGAGGGAAGGAGAGAGGGAGGGAGGGAGGGAGGGAGAAGAGGATGCCCACTGTGTTTTGCACCAGTAAAGGATGATAAGAATTACCTGATCGGATATACAGAGAAGATGTAGACAAGCATAAGGAAGTAAAGATGTGTTCCCGGAGCAAGATGCAAACTGGAAAGAGAACCACTTCTCTGGGGCCTGAATGCCCGAGAGCCCTGTTCTTCCCGCCTTCAGGGCTCCCTGCTCATAGTTTAAACCGGAAGACTGTAAACTCAGTTTCATCCTCATCCTTAATTTAGCCAGACAGAGCTTTGAAATGGCAACTAAATTACCCTTTGGTGAAATCAAATCTTCCTTACTAGCCTCAAGCAGAGAGGACCCCAGAGCGCTGGGGCCGGCTAATGCATGCCAGCATCTCGAGGTCACTCTCCTAGAACCACTGAGCTGAGCCCGGTGGAGGGTTACCAGCCTCGTTTGTCACCTGCAGTTTGTCCTGTAGGGGGTCACCCTCTGCAGCTTCTTCTCTCCTGCCTGCCTGCCTGCCCAGCAGGAGGTTGCTCGGGGCAGTAAAATGTTTATTACCTGTTTATTGTGTGAGTAACCGCAGTCAAGAAGGAAATATTTCCCCCGTTTACCTAGGGCAGTGAAAATAGGATTAAGAATCCTGAGGGCTGAGAAAGGCGTGGTATAAAAACCAGAGAATCCTATACCACATGCAGCCGCGAGGAGCCAAGCGCCCACCCCAGCACTGGCCCTTTGTTCTAGCCCTGGTGACTTCCTCTCTCTGGTTCTCAGACCAGCGCAATTCATCACTGTGGCTCGGGGACTGCTAGCTCTCCCCCAAAACAGAGTTTGGCGCCTCTCCCAGATATGGCCATCAAACTGCACCCAAAGACAGGTCGGGGGCCTGATTAACATTTACACACATATTTCTCTTGCCTCCGAAGGAAGTTACAAACAGCTTAATTTCCAACCATTTTGTAATGTGGAGGTGCAATGTAATATCATATAACCGTTCACATCATCCCGCAACAACCGCTGTGTGTAGTGAATTCAGCCATCATGGTTCAGACTAATTCATGTCTACAATTTAAAAATTACTATCGTAAATCTTCAATTAGTTCCCAAACATGATCCTCCCCCAACAGTTTCCCCTCCCAGGGTTTTTTTTTTTTTTTTTTTTTTTCCTACTGCTGATTCTCTTATTAAGACATGTCTCGTCTTGATCGTTAATGGAGCAACACAGAATTTAAATTCTTTTCATAATTCACAGAATTACCCTTCCCACTCTTTGAAACTAAAATATGGGATCCTCTAAATACAATCGCTCTTAAGAGTGGGCCTCAGGACTGAGCCCTAAGTATTTGTATTGTCCATTCATTCATTCATTCATTCATTCATTCCAAATCCAGGCCATCATTATCACTTGCTTGGACATAAGCCTTGAGGCTGTTCAGCGGTCAGCCATTCTTAGGACAGACACCTTCAGGGCAAAAATGAGTCCCTTCACACTTAGGATAAAATGCCCACTTTTTCCTCTTCAAGGCCTGCTGTCCTCTGGCTCCTTCTCTCTGCTGAGTCCTATCTCATCCCCAGTGACGCTATGGACCACAGAGACTTTCCTGTGGCTTCCAGGAGTGAGGCCACTTGGTGCCAGCTGCTCCCTCAGCCTGGGACTCTCTTGCCCTTAGCTCTTCATCTGTCTGGTGTCCCTCTGGCCTCTGAAAATGCTTACTTTGAGATTGGGAACCTTATCTGGCTGATGACGATGGCCTCTTCAAGACTTGATCAAGTACCTGACACACTGGGGTGATATAATAAATATTTGTCAGATGAAAGGATACATTGATGAAAAATGTAATGGTTTCTTAAGGACCTTTAATTAGTTGAGAGCAGCAGGGCCCATGTGACAGGGGAGGGCACAGCATCCTCCGCCCTCCAGAGATGAATGCCCTCTGGGTACCAGCACTAGAGAGACATCGGTGAACAGAACAGACATGGTCTTGGCCCTCATGCCTGTAGACTAGCCAGAGATCGTGATCAACGGTAGTCCAACTCAATAAATGCTTGCCCAGTGCACGGCTGCTGGGGAGGACTTATACAAACAGGGAGCACTCCAGCTATTTCTGATTCGGAAGTATGAAAGCAGAGAAACAAAGCTCACCTCCGAAGAGCAGCATTCTGACGAGAGCCATGCCGAGTGCTGGTACCATGCCTTTTGATTTTTGGTTTTTCAAGACAGGGTTTCTCTGTGTAGCTTTGCGCCTTTCCTGGATCTCGCTCTGTAGACCAGGCTGGCCTCGAACTCACAAAGATCTGCTTCCCAAGTGCTGGGATTAAAGGCATGCACCACCACCGCCCCGGTTGGTACCATGCCATTTTATGACGCTAGCACTTCCTAAGACCATGCATCATGTTTCACGAGAGTGAAGGTCACCTGGCATCCTGCAAAGGAGGGCCAGGTGTGTCTTGTGTCAGAACTTAACCATTTGCTTTGGGTTCTCAGACCTGAAAACTGTTTCAGTAATGTCCTGGCCGATTCACAACAGTCCATAGATGTGATATCACGGGAGTCCTGGTGTGTATGCTTTCTTATCGTATTGAGCATTTCTATCCTGGGTTATCTTAGTGCCGAGTTCAATTCTGAGGCCCTAAGATGTCAAGATGTTGTGCACAGTCCACACAATGTGTACTGTATGTGGGTGGGCCAGCAGCCACAAGATCATCTCGATCCACGTAAATGGATTACAGATTGAGTCACCCTGGGAGTCTGGAGTGTCAGCTGGCTTCTTGAGGGACTTACAGGGTCGCCTTTTCATTTTCTCTGGCCCAGGACCATCTTGCTTCCTATGGGCCCTGAGTCTTTGGGTGTGGACGGCAGAGTCTTTTCTTTTGTCTGTTTTGTTTGGGCGGCGGTTGTCATTGTTGGAGATGAAGCCTCACTGTGTATCCCAGGCTAGCCTCAAACACACCATCCCCCTGCTTCCACCTCTTCCTGACTGCTAGCATTTACAGGCTCGTGCCACCACACCTGGCTCTCTTGTGCCTTTTTATCAGCTTATGTTCATGGTTAGAGAATCAGTTTCAAGGCTAGAATTTAAACTTAAGAACCCCCAAGTCCATTGATTGCGCTGTCTTCGTCTTGTGGCTTTTCTCTTATAGGCTAGTTTTCTTGCTGCTTTTAAAAACTACCAATAAAATGTCTGAGTGCATGTGGAGACTTTTTGAAATATGCCGTCCTTGACATAGTGGAGCTGATTTTGTTACAATGTTATCATAGGTTCCTGGAGATAGAGGAAATGTAACACAATGTTGCGGAGTTGGGGCCCTCCAATGAGACTTGAGTTCTGTCCCTGGTATTTCTGATAAGTGGTTTTTCAGCCTCAGCCCTAACAGCTTCCGTGATGTAAAATTCACTAAGCCCTTCCATTTTTGGACAGTTCATCCTTTTAGATCTTGCTATGATACATGTAAAAATTAATGGAAGACAGTAATGTTCAGATAGCTTCTTAAAAATGGGAAGTTCGTGAGCAAGAACTGCTGCAGAGGAATGTGAGGACCAAAAAAAAAAAAAGCAGAACTCTTTCAAGATATAGAAATGACCCAGTATGGTGGCTCATGCCTGTGATTCCAGCACTTGAGAGGTTGAGACAGGTGGATTGCCAAAAGCTCAAGGCTAACTTGGGCTACAGAGTACACACCCTGTCTCAAAAGCCTCAGTTGAACAAAAAAGGTCTAATAATTCCCAAGGCTCAATATGTGTAAGAATCATTGGCTGAGCTGGTTCCAGTGCTGATGCTCATTCACCCCTCTGGTCCTGTAGGCCTCTGGAATCTTTAGAGCACCAACATTTGATGCTAGAACTCTCTGTGGTTCACTTGAATAAGAAACCCTTGCCTAGGCTGGAAAGGGTCTTCCGAAATCGATTACACCTGTTTTCTCAGCCAGAATGTTATTTCCAACAACTACACCAAGAGGTGGCACAGAGATGAACTAGTGAAACATTTTGTCCAGTGTTTTACGCCCTATAGCTCCAACTATCTATATGAGAAAAGTGATCTAGGTCCTAGCAAATCTTCCAGGCTCTTCGGAAGCATGCTGGAGCATGACAATAGGACCCACACACTGCCTCCCCTCCTAGGAGAAGAAGAACTTTATTATTTCATGTTTGCCTTGTGCATAGAGTTATTTCAAGTGACTGAGATCATTAGGGAGGGTCCCTTTGTGGCCACTGAGATGGCTCAGCAGGTACAGGCACTTACCACCAAGGCTGATGGCCTGAGTTCAATCCCCAGGACCCACCTGATGGAAAAGCAAACTCGACTAGTTATCCTCTGATGTCCACACACAGCACACCCCAACACGGGAACAGCTCCTGCCCTCACTGCATACATGCAAAATGAAATGCAAAATTAAACCAATTTTTTAAAAACAATCTAGGGGTCCCTTTAGAGAGCCAAGTGTGGAGTTACATGCCTGTAATCCCAGCACTTGGAAAACAAAGGCAGGCAGGTTGGGAGTTCAACGCCATCCCAGTACAGAGTTCAAGGATAGCCTGGGCTACGTGAGACCATTTTTCAACAATACAAAAGCAGGAGGTGTTTTGTAAAAGATCTTTGTGTTCGAGGCCAGCAGTCCATAGTACAGGGCTCAGTCCTGATGAGCTCTTAGAAGGAACTTTGATTCTTGGACCCAGTCTAGTGTGTGGTCAGTCTATACAGGGTTGCCTGTAACGACCCCCAGATAGTCTTTCCATAGAAGAACTGTGATCCCTGTATTTCTTAGGCACTCAGCATGGTGTTACAAATTATAGCCGCAACTGTAGGTGAAGGAACCCAGTGGAGAAAGTTAAAGATTTAGTGTACTCTAGAGAAGAAGGATGTGGTGTGGCCCCTCATGGAAAGTGATTCACTTTGAATGTGAATTGGCCCCCATGGCAGCATGGACCTTTGAACACTTGAGCCCCAGGTAGCGGTACTGTTTGGGGAGGTTGTGGAACCTTTAGGAGATGGAGCATTTCTGAAGAGAGTGCGTCACCAAGAGAGGGCCTTGAGGTTTTATAACTCAGGCTCACTTCCTTTCTGCTCTCCGCTTCCTGCTTCCTGCTTCCTGCTTCCTGCTTCCTGACTTCAGACACAGCGGAGACCAGCCTCCTTCTGCTTCACGCCTTCCCCGTGATAATGGCCCGCATCCCTTCTTAAACCTTTTGCTAAAATAAACCTTTCTTTCTCCCTTTTAATTTATATCTTCTCATTGGGTATTTGGTCATATGAATGAGAGAATTACCGTTACAGAGGCCGTTGGTAGTAGGCATCCTTACCACACCCAACCTGGTTTGGAGATATTCCCATAGGCACTGCCACATCTCCTTGCTCACCCTTTCACAGCTTCTAAAGCCTCCCCCCACCCCTGCCCCATCCTCAACAGTCCTGGCCCACTTTTTCTTTGGAGACTATTTTACTTTACAATATACACGCCAGCCATATCCTGTCAAGAAAAGATGCTTCTGTGTCAGTTACTCAACTTTATCAGAGAATGGAGGATCTGGAGGGCCTGAGGTGCTCACCTGTAGACTGAGGAAGACTAAGATACTTCTGAAAAGAGGACGGCAGTTGTCTGGTGTCATCTCAGAGAAGCCTTTCCTCCTCCTACCCCAACCCCTCCCCGAAAAAAAAGGTCAGATTTATTTTTAGAAACAATGCAATTTTCCAACCAAGTGACTGCCTTGTCCCCTGGCATCAATATCCGATTCTGTCCAGCTTCAACTCAACCACCCTGGTCTCTTTTCCTACTGCCCCCAGAGGATCCTGGGAGGTGCTTGTTAATGGCCACACAGACAGAATAGTGCTTTGAAAGCCAAGAACTAACGTGGAGACTGCTCCATTCCTCCCCTCGTCACTGTCCTGTCTGTGGAAGGAGAGGTTGGACTCCTAAGAGCTTCCACCCTAAGCATCTTAGCTAGAAGTTTCCAAAAACACACCACCACCGCCGCCACCACCACCATGTCCTCTATTCATAGGCAAAGGTAATGGAAGTGCCTTTTGGACTGTCTCTAAAGTCCCGTAGCAGAGAAGGAGCCTTGATGTACAAGGTCTTCGAAATCAGCAATTTTTCGTTGCTGGTTGGTAAGCAAGCCTCGCTCCTGCCGGTTTTCCTGTGAATGTGTCATTAGGGTCCCTTCCGCTCCTGGGTGATGTTGCTCTCAAGGCAGTTTCCCTAGAAAAGGCGTGGTATTGTGAACCAGAGTGTGGCTGCCATGGCATTGTCTCTCTCCTGTGGAGCTCAGAACAACTCCTCTGCAGAAACAGTTGGAACCCATCTTTCCTTTCGTGAGCCTGAGATCTGTTTGACTTACCAGTGTGGACCATCGTCCTAGAACCTCTCTAGGTGAGGGGAGTGTCGCCTTCTATGGAAGAAGGACACACCCCAGTTGGAAGCCCTGCCCACCTGCTTCCAGCTCCTGGTGGAGTCCTTGAAACCCCTGGAGTTTTTTGCCTATCTGGAACATTCTCTGAGCCTTTTGATAGGCTGTCTGCTTTTGCTGAGTTGTGGAATTCCTTTAGTGAATTCCCCAAGATGTTAGCTTTAAAGGAGACACAGACTATTCTTCCTAAACACCAGGCTCTTCCCACAGCAGCACAGCTACAGTGGAGTCTCAGCCAGACCATGTCCCGTTCTGGTGGAGCGAGGTAGGCTCTGTGTAGATGCTGGTCAGAGCAAGGCGTTTAAACTCTTATCCTGTATCAGGAAGAGGAGGAAAGGAGAGGCGGGTTGTCAGAGAGGAAATGTCAAGCACTCTTGTTGGCCTCAGAGAGTCTCAGAACCTGATGTCTCTCTACACAGAGCCCATGCATCAGTCAATACCACACAACACAACAAAGCACCACCGTTATAGAACTAGGGATGCACAGTGATGCTGTGCATTTCTGAACACTCCGAGAACAGTTGGAGGATCCCATATTGCTTGTCTATATTGTTGCCGGTTCCTGCAAGAGGCACTTGCAACTTTCAGTCAAGATATGGGTTTATAGTTGATTAGCAGGACCTGCATTGTTTACTGCTAAGTCCAAATTAGCCTAAGCCACAGAATAAACGCCAACACATGGAGATCATGAAACAACTTGTTTATGTAAATCAAAATACTTTTCAGGTGCGTAGTCTTTTACTGGACCCTGCTAGTTAGGTAAATAGCTTAAACCCGTGGCATAAAATATCAAAACGTGTCTCTGACAGAATCCTTTATGGAGTGAATTAAGGCACTTCAGATGTAAAGACTAAACAGGAGGCCCTTGTTCTTCTGGACAAGAAAATCCGTGGACATAGTTGAACTAAGGATGGAGGGGGTGGGAACTTTCTGTAAAGCAAAATATTTCAGAGGGTGGCCAGTGTGCATGCTGTCGGTAGGGGGCCGCGAACAGTCGATGTGGTGTCCCAGAGAGCAGGCAGCTTTACCTCACCGGGTGTCACACGGATTCAGCCTGGTTTCCCCCTCACTTCTGACTCTGATGGGTTCAAAGGATTTGTTCTGCCCTGTTATCCAATGGGGGAAGATGCTGGAGAACACATGTGCAGCTATGTGTACACAAACATTCATAGGCACATGCATGTACATATATTTACACACACATATGCCATACATTCACACCCACGCATACACATTCACACACACACCATTTTTTTTACCAACCTTTTACTTCTGTTTACATCTCTGGCAAGGACTGGTTATTTGGCTCCATCTAGACATAGGAAGGTTCGGACACTGTGGTCTCTGCCAGGTAGGCTCTACCCGGTCGAAGCCTTTACTGTGGACACAGTTTGTGGGGGATGTGTGGCTGTCGCTACCATATGGACAGGTCCTTATTTAAACATGGTTTAGGGAGGTAACAGGAGCAGCACACGTTTGCAGAGGACAATGTCACGACATAAAGCCAAGTCCACATTATGTAAATTCCTAAAGCTCTGACAGGGTGGCAGCCAAGGGGTAGACAGGCAGCAGCTGAAACTCAGGGTGGAAAAATACAAGGCAGCGTATCTAGGGAAAAGAATCCAAATTAGGTTGTACTAATGGGATAATAATATTCCACTCGGAAGATAGACATGAGGGTCATTATATGCCATTCCCCAAAGACCTGGATCCGGTGGCAGCTGCTACAATTCCAAAGCCTCCAAATAACAGGCATCCTCTGGTGAAGGGTCATGGAGAAAACCATCGTTTTTGAGATTTTTGACATATCCTCATTTGGACTAGTGGATATCATCCTGCCTATTCCTCTTCAATAAATAGCCAATCAAAACTAAGGGAGATTCTAGAAGGAGCCGAGGGATGAAGGGTAATAGTTTCCAACCTTGTAGAGAGATGAGCTCCAGAGAAATGCGTGTGTATACACATCCAGATTTGCATTGATTTTCATGCAAATCCGCAGCAGTTTGGGCAGCTGAGGCCAGTTTCTTAAAGAAATAGGTTTCTTGACTGGGGGTAGATTTCAAAGTTTGGATTCTCCTGTCTTGATTGTGAAAATTCAGGGAGTTTGTTGGAGTCTTTCACCACCAAATGTCAGAGCCATGGACGTGTTCACTAAATTCTGGTTATGGTACAATGAAATCATCAGGACCACACCTGAAAGGGGACACCCTCAAAGGGCAAAAGGACAAAAGCATCACTCACTCCTGTGACTGTTTTCATAAGCTTTTGGGACTTCACCAACTTACAGGTGGTAAGGACAGAGCTGTGAACAGCTTCCCTAATGATTTAAGCCCAATGCATGGTGGGATGTCAGAGAAAACTTGGTGGTCTGGGGGGGGGTGCTCACCATTTGTGGTTGATACTGACAGAGATAACCCTGCTTTCCTAACATGTCCCTCGGTGCCACCAAACCGTGTTGATCCACTTTGGAGCTTTTTGTGGTTAAAATGAATCACCAGTACCCACTGGAAAGTTGTTGTGGTGCGAATATTTTATTTGGTGCGTCTCCTGTAGAGGCAAAGGAGATGCGAATTGATTAACCAATTTGATGTAATAATGAAATGGACAATAATGGTGGTCACAGGTGATTTTTTTTTTTTTTTTTTGCCCCAGATTTTTTTTTATGGCTGGACACTACAATATGGGGAGCCACCAGCTCCACCTCACCCTTCACTTCTAATGATGTTAGATTGAGGGCTCACAGCCAGAGTCGGTATACTAGCCAGCGTCGGCCTCTCTTCTCCTTTCTGCTGTTTGTCCGTCCATTAAGTACCCAGCAGCTAGTATCATGACCTCACCCGACTTCATCTACTTCTTTGTCAGACAGAGTCAGGGGCTTTTCTGTAAAAATCAAGCTGGAGGAACTGGTGGCTTTGAAGCCATCTGGAGAAAAAAGAAGCTCTCGGCAGGTACCCACTCTGGTACACGCCTGAAGAAGCAGTGAAGAGTGACGAGCTGCCACGCCAGGCAGGACAAGCTTTACTTTGTAAGCCTTGATGACTGCTTATTTCTTTGAAGAGCCACACACTGTAGGCGGCTCCCATCACTAACGCTATCGAGGCATCTAGAGCTTTGAGAGTCATACATGGAGGATGTTGTCTCCAGTGTTGGTATTCTGTGGGGGGAACTGGGGAAGAAGTAGATACATAACACCTTGTCCAATGTTCAGCACATCACAGGTGCTCGGCAGATACTTGGTTCTTCGTTGATTGAAAAGACTGTAGACTTCTGTGGTAGCCAGCATCCTATAACTATAGTAAATGCCTCGGATAAAATATTTTTAGAAGTAAAAACCTTATTCTGGCTCACACTTTTGAAGGTTTGGGTCCATGGTCCGTTGAACTGTTGCTTTGGGGCCTGTGGGAGCCAACACATCTGGGTGGGAGGGTTTGACCAAGGAAGTTGTGGCCAAGAAGCAGGGGAAGAGGAGGAAGACTGCCTGGGGTCTTCTCATCCCCTCCAAAGACATGTCCTCAACAAGCGAACTTCCTTCGGCTGACCCTTCCAACACCTCCCGATATCAACCTAGGCTGAAGGCCAACCTTTCAACTTACCGGACTTCGGGGGACACTTTAAAACTTAAATATTTCATCTTTGAAGGAGTTCTAAGCAGAAAAACTATCATTTGATCTACATTTTTAAATGAGGCACATCCTTTGCCTCTTACTACATTCTCAGAAACAAACGCAAACTTGTAATGAAGTGAGCTACGCCTAAAATATTTTAGAGGATGAAAATATAATTCTTTCACTGAAATGATGTAACCTGTGTGCTCTTTCTTTAACTTTTCACTTTCACACCCAGTAAAGTCAAATTCAGGGTAATTGGTGCCATGGTATAAAAATGTAAACCCCCCCCCCATCAGTCTTCCTTTATTTTTAAGGACTATTTAATGAGGCTGAAAAGATGTCTTATCAGTTAAGAGCACTGGCTGCTCTTCCAGAGGACCCAGGTTTGATTTCCCCCACCCACATGGCAGCTAACAACTCAAGTGCCAGGGGACCCAATGCCCTCTTCTGGCCTTCACAGGCACTGCATCCACATAGTGCACAGACACACATTCAGACAAGCAATGATACGCATAAAAATAAATAAAATCTCCAAAAAAAAATTGTAAAGACTATTTAACCACCTTAGATAGTGCAGAAAGGGAGCAAGGAAACAGACCTCCATGGCCCCATCATCTAACACAGCAAGTAATTTCATTTTTTTTCCATATTAAATTCCAGTCGGAGGCGATGTGTATGACTGTGACCATATGTGTCGCAGGTACTGCCATGGTGAAGTCACAGTCTTTAACCTGACTTATGTGGAACATGTTGAGAGGGAAAGGGACCCAAATAAACTAAGTGACAGTCTCCCTAGTTAAATGGCCACTAACGCAGCAGAAGCTTTTAGGAAGGCCTGCTTCAGAGAAGGTGGGCAGCTCTCCTCCCAGCTCAGGGAATTAACCAGCCTGCAGGGCCAGTCCCAGGGTGAGCCCTGCTGTGAGCTGCCCAGGGAGGCACATTAGGAATGCAGGAGAGTAGCCCAGCAAAGGAGGGAAAGAGGTACATGGAGGAGGACAGCAAGAGAATTTCCTGCCGCCTCTGCTGCCCACAGAGACACCCAGACGCTGCTTTTCCTTGTTAAAAATGTCACCACTCCACGGAAGAAAGCATGGAGGCTGATGCTCGGTGCTCACTGCTGTCCCCTGCCCCACCCTTGACCAAGATGTCCAGTAACGATGGCAACAGCAGCGTCCCTCAGACCCGAACAGTGCTTCTGCATGCAGTGGTCCCTTCCTCACCACAAGAAATTTTGAGGTCACCAGGGCGTTCTTTATCAGCTACGCTGTGCACAAAAAGCAAAGTGACAATTGTGTGTGTGTGTGTGTGTGTGTGTGTGTGTGTATGTGTGTGTGTGTACATGAGCATGTTTGTGTGTGTGTATACGTGTGCAAATGTGTGTGTGTGTGTGTGTGTGTGTGTGTGTGTGTGTGTGTGCTTGTAGAAGCCATAGGGCACCCTCAAGTATCATCTTTCTCAGGCCGTCTACCTTGTTTTTGCTGTCATTGTGATTTATTCGGGACAGAGTCCCTCCCCTGGTCTTGGACTCACCTATTAGGCTAGGATGGCCATCGAGCCCCAGGATCCACCTCTCCCTGCTCTCTATGGCTGGGTTTATAAGCATATAACCACTATTCTCAGTATTTTAACGCGGGCTCTAGAGATTGAGCCTGGGTCATCATGCTTATGCAGCAGGCACTATATCCCCAGCCCCAAAGTGAAAACTGGGGGAGGAAAAGGAAAAATGAAACAATGTCTTTAAGTTTAAAAGCTAGGTTGTCCCTGGATATACAAATCATCCTGTAAAGGTTAGCAGGCTACTTTGCAGCCACGAGCTATTCCACACACTCACCCTTGGCCATGTCGTTGAGCAAGCAGCCCATGTGCATGGAATAAGTGGGGGGAACTTTCCAGCCAAGCATTAGTGAGCAGGGTGTGGGGCTGCTGATAAGTGAAGCCAGCAAAAGGATGTTTAAAAATAACTGGTTCCTGACCAGGATGGAGAAGGTTGCCTGTCTGCAGCATGGCTCGTCAGCAGGACTAGTGTGCAAGTCCTGTTCCGTGCAACCATTTCTGTCTTGTCTTATTAAAAAATAATAATATATTGATTGCTGGGACTTCGGCTGATTCGCTTTAAGGAAACTGCTCACTTTTGGAAAGTGCCAAATCTAGAAAATGACTCCCTTGCTTTGGCCAGGGTTCTAGCACCCTTTGTGAAATCGGGACCCATCCTCCACCCCTTCATCTGTCCTTGTGCGGCTTGGGAGGGAAAGGCGCATATCGGCTCAATATTATTTTAGCAACAGAAGCGCCTGCTGTGGCTATTTTTAGCCTGTCAGGTGTGCTCTGCCTGCCATGAACCTGGTGTATTTGAGTGTTTAATTCAGCGGCCTCTCTCATTTGAAAGGAAGCCTGTTCCAGCCCTCTGCCCACCATAGAGCCACTTTATAGCTGCTCGTAAATTTCTGAACATGCAGGGATATCTTTAGCTGTGACTCCGGATACTTCCTGTTGGGCTGCAAAATGCGACACTAAATAGACCCTCCGGGTCCAGCACCCAGCCACAGAAACAGGGACAGCAGCAGGGTTTGCTTTTTGTTTTTGTTTTTAATCTGATACTGAACAGTGTTTGTTTGTTTCAGTTAGATTAAGCAATTTTGTTTATTTTAACAATTGCAGCCATTTCTGTTACCCGCATACTTTCAACACCTAGCCTCATTTTTCTCTTCTGACTTAAGAACTGACCAAAAGCCCTAGAGTGTGTTCCAGCATGTTTAATGCCATATACGTTTTGGACTGTACTGTTAAACAGATGGCCTGGTGGTTGCCAGCTCAGAGCACCCACCTCATTCATTCCAAACTGTCCTTCGGCTTTGCCTGAGGACCTGAGTCACAGGAAGACACCCCAAGATCGCCTTCTGGGGCTTGAACTAGGAGAAAAGTGTTCAAGGTCTTTCTAGGTCTTATCCTGTGAGAGGAGAAATCTCCCCCGGGATTAGTGTCATCCCTGATAAAGTCCTGGATTCTCGAAGAAAGATCTGCCATCCTTGAATCTTCAGAACAAGGATTTATGCCGAACTCCACTGTCTTTTTTGTTTGGTTGTTTTTTTGAGACAAGGTTTCTCTGTGTAGCCCCGGCTGACCTGGAACTTGTTCTGTAGACCAGGCTGGGCTTGAACTCACTGAGTTCTGCCTGCCTCTGCCTCCCAAGTGCTGGGGTTAAAGGCGTGCGCCACCACCTCCTGGCTGCTGGTTTAAAATAAAAAGAGAAGGGGCAGGTGATGAGGTTATCTATAGTTCTGTGATACAGTATTTGCTTTGCATGCATGAGACCCTGAGTTCAATCTCCAGCATCACCACCCCACAAAAAGGTGTATTAAGCAAGTATGGGCACAAAAGCAAAGGTTAAACCAGAAAGGCAAAAGAATAATGAGGACAATGGCTTTCACCTGTCCGAGCTTGCCAGGCACAGGGACTGCTCTGCACTCTCCATAGGGTTTCAGGAAACCCTGTGAGGCTGGACTCTTCCTGCTCCCTCACATTATTCTTCAGTAGAAACAGCAGTATAGCAATGGGTTAGACAGCGCTCCTGTGCCCCTGGGTGCACCACCCAGGGCAACGGCTATGGTTTGGCACATCCCTTAGTCCCAGACCTGTGGTATTCTTGGAGTTAGTGAATCCTCTAGAGCTGGGACCTGGGCATCAGAGGCGTGCTCTCCAAGGGTCAGTAGGACCTTGGCCCTTCCTCTCCCTCTCTGCTTTTGGCATCTCATGTAGTGAGAAGCTGTGCATCTGCCACATGCCCCCGTCATAATATACTGCCTCACCAAGTTCAAAAGCAGTGAGGCCAGGCCACCATGGACCCAAACCCTCAAAACTACAAATCAGAATGGGCCTATTCTCTGGATAGATTGCCTGTCTCCACTATTGGTCATAGTCATGGGCCACTGACTATCAGAACCTCTAAACTAACAGTTGAATGGAAGTTTCTAGAAGCCAGAGATTAGTTGGATCTTGAAGCTTGAGCAGCAGTCCTTGTGTTTGTGAGTGACGTGCAAGCCTTTAGCAATATATCCTGAGTGCTCCGGCCTCCTGCCCCCTCCAGACCCTCTAGCCCAATTTCCAATTAAACTGTACCTTTCAGCCTGGCCATACCTGACTGCCTGGCCACAGGGCTGTTTCCTACTTCTGGTACTTTGCTCATGCTGACCCTGATACCATTAATACTGTACTGACTCAACCACTGTTCAACTTCCAGAATCCTCTCCCTCAGAACCCCACCCTGGCCGTCCTGGACCCTGTCCCACTAGGGAAGTTGAACCTCCTGTGTGCATCCAAGACCCCTAGTGCTACTCTCTACCTCAGCACCTGCCTCTACACAGGACCCGAAGAGGGGGCCACTTGCACACACCACGGGCCCCTTGAGACCTATTATGTTCGTTTCTGTAGATCTGTCACTAGACACAGTGACCGTGGACTTCCGTCAGTGAGCACCTGTTGGAGGAACAGACCCTGTGCCTTCTCTGTCCTGGTGGGAAAGATTTGCGAACTCGGTGTCCTTCCTGGCAGGATTTCACGGGACAAGAGAAAGTCTTGTGAGATCCAGCTGTGGTGGCCGCTTCCGTTGCAACAGGGAAGGAAAGAAGAGCGTGTCCTCTGCACCCTCTTCAGTTCTCCCGAGTGACGCTCACGTAGGCTCTCCGCGCATGTGCAGTAGTGGAGACTCCAGCAGCCTGTGCCTCTGTCCACTCTGCTGAAGAACCTGCCCTCTTGTTAAGCAAACTTGGCTAGCGAGTTTTTAAATTTCATCTTGTAGAGCAGCGGGATAATGCCACTGCGTCTTCCGTGTGAGGATCTCAGGAGAGTTATGGCCCATGTCACACTCATCTTTCCCTTACCAAATGTGTCCAGCATCTGTCTTGTCACACAGCTCCGGGTGCCCCGAGGCCTTCTCGCACATCTTAAAGCGTTAGCGTCCTAAGCCGAGCGATACTCCTCGTGGATCCTGACCCGTACAGGCGGTACATTTTCCCCCTCTGAGTCTGCAGCGAGAGTTCAGATTCATGGTGTTGCAGCCTCATTGCCTCTTCCATGCTTCCTGCTCTTGTGGGAAAGTCCTCAGTGTTCTCCATACCACAAGCCTGTGTCAGACCACATCTAATCATTATAGCAGTAGCTGGAGGTGGGCATAGTTAGTGTACACTTGCCATCTAGCACTCAGGAGGCTGAGGCAAGTAGATGGCACATGCCAGGCCAGCCTGGGCTAGGTGGTGAGTCCCTGTCTCTAATAGCAAGGATGATGATAATGACATCCGCTGCTTGTTGAGAATGCCCCATGCCCATGGTCCAGGTGCCCTCCTGAGCATTTACTACCAGCTTTCCTTAGTTCTCCTTCTTACTCTGGGGCTAAGCTTAAGTAGTTTACACAAAATGCTGCCATTTAAATCTAGCTTGCTATTATCCAAAACCTTGATCTGATGCTCATCCCAAATTCACCTGATTTTTTTTTTCCACTTAAATTCTAAATTAGCTCTGCTGTTGACTGAGTTTCTTGTTGAGATCCAGCATCTCCAACTCCAAGGGCAGGTTTTCTCTTCATCTTTGTAGCATATCTGCTGCCTTCATCCAGGTCCACGTCACTCCTGGCCTCAGCCTACCCATCAGAGAACTTCAAATCGGCACTGCTCTTGATTTGAGACCATTCATACGAGTGCCAGAGTGACAATGTCAGGGAACGCAGCCCCAAAGTGGCCTCTTTCTTGTCCACATTTCCACAAAGCCTGTGTTTAATCTTTTGTCCTACAACTTTGCAGAAAACTGTCTTTGCTCCTTACTTGAACTCGGGGCTGTTACCTTGGCTCTGTCTTTATGGTTTGCTCTCTCTCCCATTAGTCATTCGTTCTCGGCATCAACTGTGCGTCCATTGCCACAGATGTATATTGGTAAGTCCTGGATCACTTTCCTCTCCCACCCTAAATATTAAAACAGTGCATACTTCTTATGGGAAGTCGGGGGAAAAGATAAAGAAAATACAAAACAAAATTGTCCCATAGCCCTCGAGATAGCCCCTGGGTACTACACTTTGTTTTTAGTAACTATGAGGCGGCTTGCCTAGCTGCCTACATCATTTATGGCAAGACCTGGGCTTCGTCCCCCACAAGAGCCACTATCAGCTATGGGACAATAGCCCAGTATCAGCTATGTTTATGGAGAAGGAATGCTGGTTCAGGATAAGAAGGAAGGCTGAGCCCCAGGAAGGGACAGGGTAAATGAATAGGAAGTGTGGGAGGTAAGTGCGCCCCCACCCTAGGAGCCTCTGAGAGCATCTCTGTGCTTCAGTGGGTTTCTTCTGCTGATTTTGCATACTTCACTGTGTTGGTAGTCAAGGCAGTAAGCACATGGCTGCATCCCAACCCTCTTGATACTGTTTCCCTGGGGATATAACTGGACCACTCTGCTGTTGTGGGGTTCCTTCTCTGTCATCCCCGTCGGTCGCTGCTGCCTGAGTTTTGTCTGGACACATGTCTCTCATTCCTCGAATGTCAGTTTGAACATCAGGGATCAGAGAGGAATCGTAGGAGCGGGAAGGTTCTCTCTGGGTGACTGTGATGTGTTGGACATCTGTCTCCAAATACATTATGTTCAGATTACAACCAGTCTCTCAACCCATCACAGTGATTTTTCACAGATGGATGGATGGACAAACACCTAACAAAATCTCCTGTCTGTTCTCATCAAGAGAAGTTCAGGTACCACACTGCCCAGAGGTCTCTTCCAGCTCAGTCATCCTTTGGATGTGTGATGGATGTTTCGGAAGCAGGGGTATCATTTGGCATATTTGTCAGTTAGTGACAGTCTCCATGAGAGTTTCGTTTTGTCCAGCAAAAGCCTGGAGGAAGATGTAAATCACATAAAGGAACCCAGGGAAGCCAGTCAGCAGATAGCAGAGATGAAAATGTGAAAGGGAAGCGGCAGAGTGTGGGTAACATGGAGGACATCATCCTGGCCATCATATCCAGAACTTGTTCTGACAGGGTCATTTCAAGATCTGCAAGTCACAGGTCCAAGTGTGTGCGTGGTGTCAGGAGAGCAGCCAAGCACATGTGAGTCCCTCTTCCAGTCTCTGAACATGCACATAGGTAGCCACGTCTTAAAATTTTAGCAAAAACAACAAAAGATTAGATTCCACAGTGACACCTCAGGCCTTTTCTTCTATGCTTACAATTACTTGTACCTCCAACTCCAGGAGATCTGACACCCTCTTCTGGATTCTTTAGGTACATACACACACCCACACGTAGACATACGCATATACACGCAGCTAAAATGACAATCTGTTTTTAAAACTTGAGTTATGAATCGCATAATGTGGAGTTTGGTGTGGGTTTTTTAAATGTCTTTAAAATGTTGCGTGTAAGAGTGTTTTGCCCGCACATTTGTCTGTGCACCTGTGTGCCTGGTGCCCAACAAACCAAAAGAAGGCACTGGATCCCAGGAAGCTGCAGTTACAGTGGTTGTGAGCCATCACGTGGGTGCAGAGAACTGAACCCGGGTCCTCCACAAGAGCATCAAGTGTTCTTAACCAAGGAGCCATCCTTCCAGCCGCTTGTTTTCATTTGTTTATGTTTTTCAAATTTTACCTATTGCCGTGTCCTGACTCACTGAATAAAAGTCACACAGCTAAAGCTTTTTGTGGAATTTCTCAGCCCCTAGTAGTTCCGTCAGCAACATCAGATGTGTCAATCAACGTTCGTCGAAAACTGAGATGCAATAGTTCACATTCAGTCTTTGTTTGCCTTTTGTGTGGGGGTGGGATGGGGGCCAGGAAGTGCTATTACAGTGATATCCATGGAGGGGGTGGGGAGTAAAGGAAATCCGGAATCGTTGCAATAGCCATTATAACAGAGGGAGTGGGTTTGAAGTTCACCACTATTACTGCTGGCATAGTTCCTTCTGGTCCAAGATGCTAAGGTAGCTGAAGTTTACAGCCAAATGGCTGAAGTAGGCTTTCTCCAGGCTCCACCCAGTGCTTCTCATTCCCAGAGCCTGCGGGTGTTACTCTGGCTCACTGAGTGGAAGGACAAACCAGCTGTCATTCCTGAGAAATGGTGCCAGCCAACTACAGGGGTGAAGGATGCCCTTTGCTCTGTTACACAGAGGCTAGCCGCACTGCAGACAGCAGAGGAATCCCAGGTCACAGCTGGGGAAGTGTTTGTGGCATTTGGTCCCTCGCCACCCTGGAGAGAGAGGGGGCAGGAGGCACAGGGTGTCTGGCCGCTAAGTGTGGCAGAGACTGGCTGTGCCTGCACCCAGGGCGTTGGGCAGAGGAAGAGGAGGGTGGGACAACTTGATGGCCACGTGTTTGACGGGGCTCTTGTTTGCAGTCTCTTCCTTTATGTCCGTTAAGAAGGAAGGGTAGAAGCACAGTTGTGCCGGAACAGTTGGTCGTTCTAAGACTCCTTGGAGGCTGAGGTGTGTGATTCAGAGACCTTCTCTGTTCCTCATGCAAATGTAAGTCGGGAAGAACTTTGAGGAGAACTGGTTAGAAAGAGATGCTGAAACAGAACCTTTAAAGTACCTGCACTCCAAGGGGGGAATATTTGGAGGAAGGAGGAAATGGAGGAGGGAGAAGGGTGGAAGCATTTATAAGAAAGAACATTGATATATATGTGTGTGTGTGTGAAAACATCATGAAATATAAAACCATTGTTTCTACACTATGAATAATAATAAAAATAATTATATAGCACAACCAATATGTTCACAGGTTTTGATGCAGAATTTTTACTTATTGGAAATGATTAGAGGGCAATCATCAGTGACATGTACAAAAGGTTTATTACACACAGGAATAGGGTTGTTTTCCCCATGTTCAAATACATGGTGAGAGAGCTGGGGAGAATGATAGCAGTTGCCAAACAACCATGAGGACATGAGTTTGGATCCCCAGCACCCACATAAAAATCTGGGCATGGCAACCCACACCTGTAATTCCACCAGTGGGGAGGTGGAAACACGAGGGTCCCCGGAACTCGCTGGCTATCCAGCCTAGCCAGAGCTGTGGGCTCCAGGTTCAGTGAGAGATCCTGTCTCAAAAAATAAGGTGGAGAGCAATGGAGAAAGACACTTGGCATCGGTCTCTGGCCTTCACAGGCGTGCATACATGTGCAATGATCTACATACACATATACTCACACAAAATACATAGTTTTTAAATAAAGGGTGAAAAATTGAAAAATCTCCTAAATGCCCGATGATAGACCACTGGTTAAGCAAGTGGTACCAGCCGCATACAGGGAATAGTACAGCCACAATCTCTGTTTCATTCAGGTGAATATCTTGGTAGGAGAATAATCGGCAGAGATCAAGTCATTACTGTTTCGTGGTAATCCTTGGTAGACCTTCTCCTTCCCCATTTTAGGTTTTTCTGTGTTGTCCAAATATCCCATAGCAGATAAATTTATAATCAGAAAAAAAATATAAGTGCATGTTAGAATTATTAAGCCAGGCGTGGTGACGCACGCCTTTAATTCCAGCACTCGGGAGGCAGAAGCAGATGGATCTCTGTGAGTTTGAGGCCAGCCTGGTCTACAGAGTGAGATCCAGGACAGCCAGGACTACACAGAGAAACCCTGTCTCGAAAAAAAAAAAAAAAAAACTAATTAAGCACCCATAATTGACCCCCTGCCTGGCTTGTTCTGTATCAAGCACGCCTTTCAGTTTTAAGCAGTTGTGGCCACGAGGCACACACCAGCTTATAGTTTGCTTTTCTTTCCTTTTTGTGTTTATTTTTTGAGACAAGTTCTCATGCAACCTAGGTTAGCCTTGAACTCCTGATCCTCCTGCCTCGACCTCCCAAGTACTGGGATGAAAGACCTGTACACTATACCTGATTTCTAGTTTACTTATCAACTGTCACACACACTGGATAGTGATCGTATTCATAACTCATAACATACTAAAAATACACTCAGAGATTTTTAACTCTGCACGAGGAGAAGAGGGGTTTTAGTCACTGCTTCCCTGTCCCGTCTCAGTCCCCAGACAGAATTCACCACCCCCTCATCTGTGTGTTGGTCCTTGCACACTCTTTGTTAATCCGCTCTCTCTGGGTAGGAGCTCTGCTTGAGGGCCAGCCAGTGGCCATGGTTCTTGGGAGCCACTGTGCCTGGCATGCACTGACACTTGCTCTGTGCACGTGGAGGGGAGAGGGGACCAGTGGGTGGATAGGGAAAAGAATTGATGAACAGCCAGGCTTTAATGGTCGGGTCGCTTTGCCTTAAACATCCTTATGAACTCATTGCTTCTGACCTCAGTTCCACAGAAGTTTGTAAGGAAGGAATATACAAGGCCTGCCGATGCCCGGCTCTCCCTTAGTCATTTTGGGAAATTATATTTTATTATCACAGTAAGTTTTAGATTCTGCTGGAAAGACCATCCATGATAGTTCACTTACAAGATTCGAAAACATCTTTAACTTTCACTCTGAGGTTTTCCCATCATGCATTTCCCACATTCCTTTCCAAATTTATATCAGTACCCATAATAGCAGTTAAAATGCTTCTAGAAAAAAAAAAAAGAAGCTGCTTAATATGTACAAAGTTTCTGTTTGGAATGACAAAAACAAAGTCCTGAAAGAAGTAGAAATAGTTACAAAGTATCGTGAATCCACTTAATGTTATTAAATTGCACACTCAAAAGCAGTTACAACCACAGATTTTATGTTGTGGATATTTTCCCACTGTGAAAAGGGAAAGAAAATGGAAGCTAAGTCATGTGACACCCACTCTTTCTATACATCTGGATTGTACCAGTTGAACCTCTTCTGAATTAGACTCGGGCTCCTCTGTCTTTGTGACAACAGAAGGAATAAATTCCTCAGGTTCGTAGTGTTGCCCATTATCTTGACCTAACAGATAGGTGCAAAACAATCGCCCGGTCCGTGCACAGCCACCCCATCGTCTTTCCTTTCTGAGCCCTCGGCGTGCACCACCGTAAGGAAGCAGCTGGTGACACAAACAGCCGGAGAATGATGACTGGAAATGTGACACTGTCCCAGCCTAAACTTACTGCCGCTTCTAGCTTTTCTGTCTTCCAGAATCAAGCCAGGATCATTGGGGGGCCAGGCCTGTGTTCTTCTGAGGAAGAAATGCCACATCGTTTTTTCTTGCTGCTTCTTACCTATACACATGTTCTCTCGAAGAAATAGGTACAACGTGATGTGGGGCTTTTGTCTTGTTTCACTATCATTCTGTTTGGAGAAAGTTGTAGAACATTTGCCCAGCATGCAGAAGGTCCTGGGTTGGATCCTCAACACTTCCAAGAGACAAGAGAAGAACCGGAGGGAAGGAAACACAGAGATGTTAGTGCCAAGCATTGCTCTGAATGCAACATGAGGGGACAGCCTGCTCTGAAGCGTCCTCGGGACCCTCGGCCACTTTCCTTAGAGAAGAATGTAGGAAGGGGTTACCATCACTCGGTCTTTACGGAGGTGGCTGTGAGCAGGAAGAGAGCCCGTCAATCCAAGTGACCACTGCCACTCCAGGCCCAAAGGGCCCCGGAGACTGTGATGCCTAAGGGTCATCTCTAAATGATCCTAAACATTCTCTTCACTGCTCTTTTCAATAAGCATCCTACAATGGACGGCATGCCATAGTTAGGGGTAGCCTTTTCTAGTCGTTTATAGTATGTGCCTTCAATTTCGTGAGTCTCAGAGCTGATTAAATATGATGTATTGGGGAGGCCCTAAACATAGCCATCTGCAATGATTTGAAGGAACAGTTGAGTATCTACCTGCGGGGGCAAATCCGAATGTGAACCTCCAAGTCACAGCTTAGGAGGAAGATTCTTCTTATTTCAGGATCAGGCAGAAAATGGTACATTTCCAACTTCTGCTCTGGGCCCAGACCACAGTGGTAATACAGGCAAGAAAGGCTCCTTGGAGGTCTCTGCATTGGGTGGATACCTTTATTTATCAAAAAGAGCTAGACTGCAGCCTTGCACACAGAAATCAAGAATGGATCTTTTGAGGGTGAAATTGTGGCTTGGATGGGGTTTATGTCAGTATCTACCCCACCTGGAACCCACCCCATCCTTCCCCACCCACATCTTGCTCCCTGAACCAAGTCCTGTCCCTGGGTACCTGGAGCCCATCCTCAATGCTATCCCTTGGAAGCGAAACATTCCAAGTAGTATGTACAGCAATTTCCTAAAGAATCTAAATTCATTTTGGGGGAAAATATTGTATTAGGACAAAGATGTGGGAGAGGGATTTAAGAAGCATTTTTGTTAGTCAGGCATGGCTTTAATCCCAGCACTCAGGAGACAGAAGCAAGAGGATCTCTGTGAGTTCAAGGCCAGCCTGGTCTACATAGCAAATTCTGGGATAGCTAGGACTACATAAAGACCCTGTCTTAGAAAAAAAAAAAAGGAGCAGGAGGAGGAAGAGGAGAAGGAGAAGAAGTAGAAGTAGTTACAGTAGTTTGTTATGTGGTAAATCATACTCGGCTCACATTTAAGATTCTCCTCAGCCTAGCTTCGTGGCATACAAATCCCAGCACTCAGAAGGTTTGGGCAGGAAGATCAAAAGAGCAAGGCCAGCCTGAGCAGTAATGGTGAGACCCTGCACCCCATCCCACCCCAAAAAGATACTCGTCCTTAGCCTAAACTCCGTGGCAGCCTAGTGTGAGAGCCTCCGGCATGAGGACTGCTTCCCACATCGAGGGGCTGCTGCCTTGGGAAAGGGGTGGTTGAATCATGGAAGGAAACTTGGGTTGTCCCAAGCTGACGCAGGTGCCTTTTTCTCTGCCTACTCATAAAAAACTGTTCATTTCCATCCAAAACTGAGACTAGAAGCAAAACAACCCACAACCCTTCTGGAAGCTTCTGCACTTCAATTTTAAAACAGACAAAGCTAGCATGGTAATACCCCCAACACACTGGAAGTGGAGGCAAGAAGGATCAGAGTGAAAGGTCGTCCTCTGCTACCTAGCCAGTTGAGGCCAGCCTACACTAAATGAGCCCTTGTCTCCACATAAATAAATAACACAATAAAACTTTACAGGGTGAGGAGGAGCGAGCAGGGGCTGCTGAGGCTAAGACATGAGAATTTCTGGTCTCTAGGTGCGTTGCTAACTTCAGAAATTCAGAATACACAGGTCTTAGGGAAAACATTGTTCTGGGTAACATACACAAGGAAATTAATGGAGCCTGAAGAGGATCCAACTCCTCTTTAAATTTATTTTCTTATGGGCTCCACAAAGGTAGGCACTGGGGTCAGAAGGGTGAGCAGAGGGGGATGAATTCCAGAGGGTCAGGTTTCATCACATGGTACAATAAGGGTTAGACGCGGTTCAGTTGCTAAGTCTGAGGTTCACCTCGGATTTAAGGCTCCCTGCCTCCAAGGAACAAAGAGAACAAAGCCCCCAAACCACCCCGGAGGCCATTTCTAGAGCAGGCCTGGTTTGAATTCGGTTGGAATCTGGAGGCAGCAAATGCTGGCATGTCCTCAGGAAAGCTAGTGACCTCCACCCACCCACACACGCGGCCCAGAAGGCCTCTCCTCCCCTCCTTTCACTGATTTTTATTGAAGCTGGGGGACACACAAGGGACACCCACATTAAGTCTGTAAAGCTTCTGATGTCATCTAGGGCTGGAGGGTTGTCCTCCTCTCTTCCAGTCCCATAGCGCTGTGGGAGACACCCAGGCTGCCTCACCTTGAGGGAGAGCCATTCTTGCAGATGAATTCCAGAGTGTTCAGTGTTTCTTGGGCTTGGTGCAGTTATGTTTGGCATTCTATTGGCACGAGAGAGTGCAATCGAATTCACTGTCACTCTGTGACATAAATAATCCATCCATATTGTCTCTTTGCCGTCTAACTTTCTTAAAGTAACATGAACTCCACTCTGGGAGGTGGAAACATGCAAGGTAGGACAATGGGTAGTCTTCTTCAGCTCCACTGTGGGGGTACACAAAGAGATAATGGGGTGACATTAGTGTAGATTCACTGTAAAATACTTATTTAGTGGCTATCGACTGTATTGTTCACATCCAAGGAGCAAGAGCTCCTGTTGGTTACCACAGTTGAATGGAAACCTCACCAATTAACACCACCGCCTCAGGTCTGAGAATTCCACAGGAGGACAGCATTTGTTCAGAAATGCTTGTACAAATTGTGGCCTCAGTGTGGAGTCCTCTCATATGTCCTGACAGACTCCTGTCTGTCACATTCCTGTTATGGGCACCTCTCTATCTCGTAGCTAGTAGCCAGAGCTCATGAGCTGAGGAAAATAGTTCCAGTTGCCTTCAGGACAGGTGTCTGTGGGGCTCAGGTATGGAACAGTCCCACTTGGATCTGGGAGAAAACAGGTAAGGAAGGAGCTGTGTGCGCATCACTGTTTGGGCTGCCAAACCTGTGCCGTTGCCCTGGGGTACTTGAGTGGTGGCGTCTCTTAGAGAAAACCGTTCAACATTTTAGCATTACTGTATGCTTCATTCTTTAAAAATCTGTGTAATTGCAAAGAAACCTCAAAACAGAAAACATAAGGTCTGGAGATGTGGTTCAGCAATTAAGAACACTTGTTGCTCTTCCAAAGGACCCAAGTTTAACCCCAATTTTAGGGAATCCTTCTAACCTCCATGAGCACCAGGAATGCATGCCATGCACACACATACATGCAGGTAAAACACTCAGACACATTAAAAATTTTAAAACACTAAATTAGGAACATAAGGTCGGAGCCAAACATTGCCATTATTTTTTTTATAATCAGAAGTTTATTCTTGTGAACATAGAAACTATCTATTTATAAACCATTCCTTGATTTTTTTCTCCCACTTTGAGGAAATTTCTAGTCCTTTCTGGAGAGCTGTTACAGAGCTGGTAACATGGCTCAGTCAATGAAGTCCTTGCAAGAGGACCTGAGTTTGATACCTAGGACTCACACACAAAAACAAAAGCCATGCATGGTGGCATGACATTTTAACCCCTGCTCTGGGGATGCAGTCAGGAAAATCCCTGGCGCTCACTAGCCAGCTTGTGCCTTGATGAGCGTCAGACCCATGAGAGACCTGTCTCAAAAAAAGAAAAGTGGATGGTACATGATAAACAACACGTGAAGTTGTTCTCCAGCCTCTGTACACCCATGCAAATCTACATGTGTATGTATAGTGTGTGTGTGTGTGTGTGTGTGTGTGTGTGTGTGTGTGTGTGTGTGTGTGTTACATTTGAGCTCTGTAGAAATGCTGGGTTGTTGTTGACCGTTGTGGGACTCAGAGAAAAGCAAAGGTACTCTGGAACTTTAAGGGCATGGCTCATGTACCCACAAGTCTTATCTACCCTCTGTTCACCAAAATGCAAGACTAGAAATGGTTTGCACACTGAATCACCGAGAAAAGCTGTCTTCTGAGGCCAGCAAATCAAAGCTAGGTTGTGTTTGCAATCTTTCAAAATGGCTGCTGGCAGAATACCCTGGGTTGAGACCCTCCTCCATTCCTCCCAGCCTAACCGGGTCTTCTCACAATCTAAGGAGCTGTTTCACATTGACCCATTTCCAAACTACCTGGCCTAATCTAGGGAGAAAACAAAGTTTCGTCCCAATTCCAAAAATTTACAGATTATAGAAAGCACAGCTGTGAGTGAAATGTATCAAGCCAGCGCTTAGCCTGACTTGAGGACAAAGATGGAAGTGTGTCGCCAGCCAGAATCTTTTCTTAATCTTATCCCAGGACAGTTCTTCCTTATACTCCCCTGCTTCCAGTTTCAGCCATTTCCATGCGTGCATGTGACCGTCTTTTCCCACAAGCTAAGTTCCTCTCAGCATCTAGACCCTTCTAGAACTAAGTTCCCGGCTCCTCTGTTTCCTTCCAGCTAATGTAGGGAGACGACTAGGCATAGAGACTGCAGAGCCCAAGATAGGGAGTATCTTCTCCTTTGACCCCAGTTCTCTGGCCCTCAATTCCCAAGTGCCATTGACATTAACCCCCAGACAGTTGAAAGGGATGGCGGCATCCTCACAGAGAGCCGGATGGCGGTGTCCTCACAGAGAGCCGCATGGCGGCCTCCTTACAGAGAGCTTGTGGGTGCATGGATGCTTGACGTACTAGGCAGTGTTGCTGGGGTTTCTTTGACATCAGCTCTGCAAAGGCCCAGTAGAGATCTCTAGGTTCCCATTGCTCTTAAAAAGCATCAGGCATTAATGCTACTCTGCTATCCTTGTAGACTGGAGCCTAGCATAATCAGAGAGGCTTCTTCCAGCAACTGCTGGAGCAGATGCCGAGACCCACAGCCAAACATGAGGCGGAGCTCAGGGAATCCTGCAGCAGAGGGGGCGGGGGAAGGATTGCAGGAGACAGAGGGGTCAAGAGACAGCAAAACGACCCACAGAATCCACTAACCTGGGCTCACGGAGACTCAGCCGACAACCAGGGACCCTGTATGGGTCTGACCTACTTCCTCTGCATACACATCATGGTTGTGTAGCTTGGTGTTCCTGTGGGACTCCTAACAGTCAGAGCAGGGGCTGTCTCTGGCTCTTTTGCCAGCTTTTGGGACCCTTTTCCTCCTACTAGGTTGCCCCATTCAGCCTTAATATGAGGGGATGTGCCTGGGTTTTTTTGTAACTTGACATGCCATGTTTGGGTGGTGTCCCTGGGAGGCCTGCCCTTTCCTGAAGGGAAAGAAGGAGTACTTCTGAGGAAGAAGGGATGTGGGGGAGACGGGCTGGGAGGGGAAACCACAGTCAGGATGCGATATATGAGAGAAGAATATATTAAAGTATCAGGCATAGTGGCTGAGGAGATAGCTCAGTGGTTAAAGCCCTTACTGGGAAGCCGGGCATGGCAGCGCACATCTGGAAAGCCAGCACTAAAGGGCCGGCCAGAGATGAGGGAGGGGGCTCCAGGTTCAGAGGGGGACCCTGCCTCAAAAGTTAAGGTGGAGAGTGGTAGAGGAGGGTGCCCGACCCTAACTGACCTCTGGATTCTGCAGGCACCCAGGCATCCACACAAGTTTGTTTGTTTTTAAAGAATCAGGCATAGAACTGATAATGTGGACAAGGAATAAACATTACCTGCAATGTTTGGGGATGTGTGTGTGTGTGTGTGTGTGTGTGTGTGTGCGCGTGCGCGCATGTGTGGTGCTGGAGATGGAATGCAGCCATTGCTAGGTAATCATTGTACATCTAAACCTATTTGCCCAGCCCTCCTAGGAGATTTTCAAATATTCATACCCCAAATCCATCTCTAAAGTAAAGTCACACAGATGCTTGGATGGGACAGTCCTATGCCACGGAGGTAAACCATTGCCTCATGCCCTGTACCCCTCTGTCCCTCCATCCCTGAGCTGTTTTCCTCAGTGGTGCACGTGGTGTGGGTTGACTAGTTAGTACCTCTGGGTTTTATTTGCCCACTTGCCTACTTCCTTCAGATCCTCAGGATTCTTGAAAAGTAGTCTGTAATGCAGAAATAATGTTTAAAGTAGGTGCTGTGGCACATGCCTGCAATCCCAAAGAGCCACGAGTTCGAGATGCAGCAGGGTCCTAGAGCAAGATCGTGCCTCAAGCAAAAGAAAGAAATGAAATCACGTTTGATTTCCCCCATACATTTTGAGGTCAAGCCCCGTCTCTTCCTCCTTCAGAGCACAGACTAGGCAGAACACACAAGAGAAGAGGTTCATTCAGACAAGGAGAGGCTATGGCTGCTGGCCCCTGGCTACTTGGAGAGGCACAGAGTACGCCATATTGGGTGAGGGTGAGAGGAGTGGGAGGGGAAAGGAGAACAAATTGGCGGGTGTCAACCATCTGAGGAATTCTGTTCCTACAGAGGCCAGTGTGGGAAAGACCAGGGCAGCAGGGACCTGGGAGCCTGAGAGAGATTTGTAGCTCCTCCTCTCAGAGTGGGAGCCGGCCAGGCAGGTGCCGCCATCCATCTCTCAAGTGAGGGGGGTTACAGCGTTATGAATGGCAGGCTTTGCTTCGCCGCACACTCATCTGAAGAAAGGGAAGGTTCTTCAAAGGGAAAATGCTTCGTGTGTTCAACAGAAGGCACGAGGCCACCAAGTCAAAACACTAAACAAGCTTCTACCTCGAACCGCCTGCAGATTATTAAGTTCGACTGGGAGTTGTCTGTGACCTGAGTGGTTCTGTGCTAATTTACTATTTTGTTCAAATATTGTTTTAATCACCACTCTAGTTTAGTTTTAAAAATCAGTGGAAAAGGGCAACACTGTCCATAAGACATTGCACATCACGTGCTAACTTAAGCATTATTTTTAAAATTAAAAAAAAAATATTCAATACAGTATTTCTGTTGCAAACAAGATGTAGTAATAAGAACCAAGCGCTTTTCTGGTTGTTTCTCTCCTGGAGTGAGCTTAAGCCTAGGACTTAATTTGTTACCGTCGTTTGTTATGAAGACCACTTGTTGAGACCCAAATTGGGCAGCCCCCACACTTTCTTATGTGTTTCCAGGCTTTGATAGACATTAACCAAAGCATTTAGTGGAAAGGAGAAAGTTGGGGAGCCAAGTAAATGAAGCGCAAATTAAAAGCCGCCCTCCTGTCAAATCAGTTTTGATCTTATTTTTTGTTATATTTTGATCTTATATTCTGTTAATCCTGGCTTCTCTTCATCCCCAGGAAATACTGTTGGGGCTGAGAAAATAGTCAGGACATGTGCCTGCATGTTATATACTCTCTAGTCCCTTTCAAAGTCACCAAGACACAGTATTTTAGACATGGTGTACTAAGTGTGTATTTACACTAAGTTCTTCTAGCTCACATGTATGTGTGTGTGGTATGCATGGGTGTGTGTATACATGTTTGTGTGTGTGTGTGTGTGTGTGTGTGTATGTGTGTGTGCAGGTTCACATGCACTTGTGTGTGTGCATATGGAAGCCCACAGTTGACGTGGAGGATCTTCTTTGATTGCTTTCCACATTTTTTATTGAGGTGAGGTCTCTCAGGCGAACCCAGGAATTGGCAATACAGCTAGTCAGCTAGTCAGCAAACTGGCCGGCTTGCTCTGGGGATCCTGTCTCCACCTTCCTGTTGCTGAAGTAGTAAATGACCCAGGACACCCACCCAGCATCCATGTGGGCGCTGAGGACTCTAACACTGTGCCTCTTGCTTACAAGGCAAGTACTTTTACCCTTGAACTATTTCCCCAGCCCATGCACTGAGCTGTTTAAGACTGGGAAGGACACAGCACACTAGAATTATCTACCTTTTTTTTTTTACTTGTTTCATTTTGAGACAAGAGCCTCACTATGTAACACAGACTGACCTCAAACTGACGATCCTCCTGCCTCAGCCTCCTGAGTTACGGGATTACAGGCATGCGCCTCCACGCCTCGGTCCACACTTCATCTTTGGTAGGGCTGACCATCTCTGCCGGCTCTCTGGTAATCACATGGGCATCAGCAAAGGGGAAATGACAGACTAGGGGTGAGCATGAGGAGGCGGGGCTCAGTGGACCAGGAAGTGGCCTTTCTGTGATAGAGGCAGCAAAGCTTTACCAGATAATACCTGGCGGATAATACCTGGCAAGGGGCTTGATTTATCCTTCTCAGTTTCCACAGTAAGACACCGGATTCACCCCACCGGCTGGCCAGACCACCCCCAAGGGCCACCTCTCCATCCTTCTTGCCCACTGTCCTCCTCATCCAGCCCCAGCCTGATCTCTGCTCTGCCTGACACTTGCCAATCTTTGAGTGATGCATTTATCACCTTACTCTCTGAGAGCCTACCCGGGCTCCTGTTGCTCGTTGGTCACATCAGGTGTCCTGCCTGGCTGTGCCCAGGCCCGAGTGTGGCTAGTCATTCCCCACACCCCACTGGCAAGGTTGGTTTCCCACATGCCCAGACAAACACCTCACCCTTGCCTTCCATTAGCCAACTTTTCTCTTCTCCTCCACTCAAATGGAAATCTACACATCCATCTACACTCTCGGTCAAATGTTCTTTTATCCTTGAACCTGCTGTCAAGAAGAAGCAGAGGGTTTTCTGTCTCGTGCCAGGCCAGCTAGCCCTTGAGTCCAGTGTCCTGCACGCCCCCACCCCCAGGCTGCATCTACTCACCATCCACCATTCCGACCATCATGCACCTCCTGGAAACTCTCATTGAGGTCCACATTTCTTCCCAAACTGTTTCTTATCCCATGTTGTCCCCAAGTCTCAAGGTTAAGAAAATGCCCAGGGAGACAGGAGAGGTGGCTCAGCGGTTAAGGGCACTGACTGCTCTTCCAGAGGTCCTGAGTTCAATTCCCGGCAACCACATGGTGGCTCACAACCATCTGTAATAAGGTCTGGTGCCCTCTTCTGGCCTGCAGGCACACATGCAGGATGAACACTGTGTACACAATAAATAAATAAATCTTTTTTTTTTAAGTTTTATTCTTTAGATTCACCACATATGTATTTATAAAAATGCACCTTTCTTAGGGTAAGAATGACGGGACAAGGCGCCATTTTAATTCTCTGGCGTGCAGGGCATCTAGAGAACATATTAGTTGAAAGCTGGAAAGATGGCCCTGTGGGCAAAGTGCTTGCTTGCCTTGCGTGCGCAAGGACCTGAGTTCAATGCCCAGAACTCAGCTAATGTTCTTCAAAAGCTGGGCATGGTGGTACACACCAGAAGCCACATAAAAAAAAAAAATGCTAGGGACGGGCCAGCAGGTTATTTGCCACACAAGCCTAAAAACCTGTGTTTGATGCCTAGAACCTATGTAAAAATGGAAGTAGAGAGCCAGCTCCACAAAGTCGTCCACTGACTTACACACACACACACACACACACACACACACACACACACACACACACACACTTGTGTGTATGCATATAGAGGCCCACATATAATAATAAACACATAGATCAGTCAGGTGTGAGGTATGTATCTTAATCCCGGCACTGGAGACAGAGACAAGCAGATCCCTAGGGTTTGGTGACGGGCCAGCCTCGCCAAAATTGGCAAGCTGAAGTTCTTGGTGACACCATACTTCAAGAAAACAAGGTGGACAGCTCCTGAGGAACAACACCCAGGGTTGTCCTTAGCCTGCTCCTACATGCACACACTTGAAGTCACACATATATGAACACACACAGAAGAACGTTAACTGATAAGAGACATAGAACATTCTGGTCGAGTGATAAGGCACACGCAGTGTAAAGTGGGAAAATGGATGTTATCTTTCAGTCTCAACCAGATGTCCCTGCACAGAATATGTATAAAAAATAGAAGTTCAAAGGGTTTTACATGAGTAAAACCCAGGGTCAACCAGCCTTCTGCACCTAGCCGCAGCTCCACCTGGCCCTAGGCCCACCCCGACATGTGCTCTGAGAAGCTGGTTCAAGCCCAAGATGTACACATGTAAAAGACCAAGTCCAGATTTCTAGCGCCGCCCTCCTCACCCCCACCCTGCTGCCCTATCCAGCTGTTCTTAGGGATGCTAGGAGGGTGGCTATGGCATGAACATTTCCAGGGGTGACGAATTAAGTATTTATCCACGCCCCTAGCAGAGCACCAACAGCATACCAAAGAAACAATTCCACTCAAGGATTGTTTGGTGAACCAATGCGTTTAGTTAAGGGTACTTACGGGAGCAGGGGCAAGAGGGCTTTTAAGGCACGTGGGCAACTTATGAGCAGCTATTCCCCAGAAGAAATGTCTCTCACTTTCCCAGCAACAGAATATGTGTGTCCTCAAGAGGGGTCGGGCAAGTCCCACCCGCTGCATAATGGATGTTAGCAGGTCCAATCCGGGGCATGTTACCTTCTGCTGATCACAGCTGCTGAGTTCAAGAGAGCAACCACCATGCTTACCCAAAGGACCGAGGTCCACAGCAGCCGCCTCCTCGGCCTCGCGTGCTCATGGAGTCTGCCTACAGATGGGTCCCCGCTGTCACGAGGCCCGCAGAGCAGGTTGCCCTGACCGTCCTGCGGCAGTGTTTGGGGATTCAGTGGGTAGCTATGTGGAAGAAGCTGCTCTTAGATACTGAGAGCTAAGTCTCTTCAGCCGCTGTTCCCAGGCTGGCTGAGGAGGTTCAAGGCTTCCCTTTAAGCCCAGGACTCACCCAGCCTTGATACAGGAGCTTGGTCCTGCCTCAACTTGATATGCCATGCTTTGTTGACTCCAAAGCCTGCCCCTTTCTGAAGGGAGGAGGAGAGGGTAGGGGAGTAGACAGGAGGTGGGGGGGGAGAGAACAAAAGGGGAGGAGGGAGGAGAAACTGTGGTTGGTATGTCAAATAAATGAAAAAAATTTTAATAAAAAATAATAATAATTGAAACTGGGAATGATGAAGCATGTCTTTAATTCCAGCACTCAGGAGGCAAAGGCAAGAGGATCTCTGTGAGCTGAGAGCCAGCCTGGTCTACATATCAAGTTCTAGGCCAGCCTAAGCTACACAGGGAGACCTGTCTCAAAAAAAAAGTATAAGAGTTACTTATAATTCCTGACAATATTATGTGTGGCTAATGTTTCCGAGATTTTTGTTATTTCTTCTCTGTTGGCTGCATATTGTAAGCTTCCATGTGATTAGACAGTCCAAGAGGCATGATTTTTATTGACTGCCTCACATTCATGGTATGGATGTGCCATAATTTATTTAATCAAGCTGCTATTGTTGCACACTAATGAACTTTTAACCAATTTAGAGTTGCTTTGGTGGTGGAATTAAATGCAACAAAAGGATCAAAAGGACTCTATAATTTACATCAAAGGCAGAGGAAAAGCATAATTCTCCAAGTTGTGTTTCTACTGCAGGGAGGGATTGTAACTTTGGTCAAAGCACTGATAAGAAAAACTGGTATTTGGTTTTGGTGTTGGGTTTTTTTGTTGTTGTTGTTGTTGTTGGTTTTTTATGCCCAAGAAAGTCCTTGAAAACCTGACCTTTCCCTTGGTGGTACACTCCCATATCTTCACAGAGTACTGCCCACTTTAACCCTTTCCTTACTTGCAAGCAGAGGGCTTCGTGAGATGCTCAAAGAAGCAGTCTGTTTATAAGGACATCCTTTCCCCATACCTCACGTTGGTTTAGGCCAGACTTCATCATGCTCAGTTAGCTGAATTCAACAAACATTTAGCTTGTTGCACCTGTGCCTCTAATTGTGCTGGATGCTGGAGGAAAAAACACAGGCCTCTATCCTCAAGGAACAAAACACCCTGCCAGGAATGAGTCAGTAAGAAATCATCCTGCCAAGAAATTGTAACTTGTAAGCATTTGGAAAGTTGGAACTTTCTATTTTCCCATTTTGCAGAGTTTGACTTCCTAAGATATACTGTCATACGTATGCCATGATCAGGAGCATAAAGATGTGTTTTTGCATGCTAAGGAAAGGAGTAGGGAGATGTAAATGCAATTGCAAGATTAATATTAGTTACCTTGGAGTGCTATAAACAAGTATTGCCTCTTTTTTTTCTACTTTCCTACATTGCTTCTAAAACTTCTGTGATTGGGTGGATGAGGGCAAAAGAATCAGTAAGGCATGCCTGTTTTAAAGATTTTGGTTTAGATCACATACACATGTGTGTATCTGTGCATTGAGTGCAGGTGCCTGTGGTGGCCAGATGGGGGCGCTGGATCACGTTGCTGAAGCTACTGGTGTTTGTGAACTGCCTGGTATGGCTGTGGGAACTGAATTTCAGTCCTCTGCAAGAACAATACTCACTCTTAGCTACTGAACCTTCTCTCCAGCCCAACATGAATGTTTTCAATACAGTCATCCCTCTGAATCTGGATTGGGGATTGGATCTAGGAAACACACACCCCAATACAGCAAAAATCTGTGAATGCTCAAGTCCTTTATCTAAAATATCATGAGATATACATATGACCTACACAAACTTCCCATCTACTGTGATTCATCTCTAAATCACTTGTACTACCTTAAAAATGTAAACGCTTTGTAAATAGTTGTTAATGTTGTATTGTTTAGGGAATAATGACAAGAGAAAAGTCTGGTTGTGTAGCACATGGATGCAGTTTGTTTCAGACATTTTCAATATGGAGATGAAATGTGGCTACAACTTTTTGCTCTTTGGTGTGTAAGTAGACATCATTCTGCTCACTGAAATCCAGAAGGAAAACCAAGTTTACACTCCTTGTCTCTTGTGTGTAGAACTAAGCTGGAAGCACACACTCACCCCATCCTAGAGGATGTACAACACGCTCAGGAAGCTCTGGCAGGAACTGGCGAGATAGATAGCTCGGTGGATAAAACCCTTGCCAGGCAAGCCTGACAACCTGAGTTCCATCCCAGCACCCAGGTTCTAAAAAGCTTGTAATCTCAGGTATGGGGAGGCAGAGACAGAGACTGCTCAACCAGTCCTGCCAGACCCGTGAGTTCCAGGTTCAGTGAGAAACCCTGCTCAAAGGTTAATGTAGAGAAAAATAGAGGAGTCAGTCCACATCAACCTTTGTCTCCCCTCTCTCTGTCTCTCTCTCTCTCTCTCTCTCTCTCTCTCTCTCTCTCTCTCTCTCTCTCTGTGTGTGTGTGTGTGTGTGTGTGTGTGTGTGTACCTCTCTCTGAGAGAAAGCATGCTCCAGCAATAACAGTAATAACCAGAGGGTGGTTTTTACGTCATCAGGGTGTACAATCATGTGCCCATAGAGGATCTGAGTTACTAGTCAGGTCTGTGGGTTCCTCCTAAGGAAAACAGTTTCTTGGTAGTAGAAGCAGCCCTTAGTTACTACTGTTTGAATGAAACACTTCCTAAATTGACAATCAGACTCTTAAAACTCAACTGTTTGGAGGATGCATCCATCACACAAACAATAGTGGTCTTCCTATGTATACAGGCTAGCCTTCAACTTGTAATCCTCCTGCCTCTGCCTCCTAAGTTCTACTGTTACAAGCATGTGCCAGCACACCCAGATCAAAACAAACCTTTCAATGCAACCTTCTTGAAGAATCTTAGGAAACAGAAGTATTTGGGGGTGGCTGTTGGGGCTTTTCATGGGAGTTTGTTACAAGCTGCTTTCCAAAACCACAGTGAAAAAAAAATATTCTTGAAAAAGAAAATTTGTACAAGTTTGCCACCATCCTGAGGCCATGCTTCTGCCCTGACACTTGATGGACTTCAGAGGGAAGCCGGACTTTAATTTATTTTGTTTCATCTGCCCACTTATGGTTGAATGGCCTAATCTTCTGCCCTTTTTTTTTAAATGTCGAAGTTGATAACACGGAGACATCCAGATTTGGAGTCTCAGGCAACAATAAAAAAATGTCCTTCTTGTTCATGTTTAGTTTCATTCTTTCATCCTTTGGTTCTAATAGTTTCTACCTTTTTATTCTGTGTCTGCCCTTCTCCCTTCCCATTGCTTCTGACTCCAGAGTCCTCCTGGGTGGTCTGCTCAATTAAGACCAGATGTATGTTTTGGTGGTAGAAAAGTTCAAATCCCAAAGATGCTGCCACCAGCTGCGGGATAATCAGACAAGTTCCTTAACCTCTCAGGGACATGTGCTTTCTAATCAACAAAATGAGTTTGATTACATAGGTAAATGCACCTAGCAGAGTGCTCTGCCGATGTCGGGTGCCTCAGACAAGTTCCTTATCATCTTCTATTGTGGCCCTGTGGTCTCCCCCTTATTTGAAGAACCCTTTTAAACTAAGGGGACATTCATCGAACAGTAGCTTTCTCTTGTGCTACCCTAGGGAAATTCAGGACATTCTTGGTGCTGTCCCTCAGCAAGGGACCACCCATCCCTTAGTCTTGGCTACCCTTCAGCTTCCAGAGCACAGCTGAACTGGAATACTATCCTTCTAGGAAGAGTTACGATTCCTGGTTCCCTTGAGAATTCTTAGGTCCTCATGACAAATACCACTGACCTGACCAACCCTGAGCAGGGAGGGGGAGCTTTATTCTCAATGCAGAAGATTTTGCACTAAAACCAGAGCAGCCCTGTGCTCAGGCTTGATTTTGAAAATGCAAGTTTGCAATCAAATCAGGACCAGGCGGCAATCAGCCAGGATTACTCGCTCCAGTAATTCTTGAACTACTACAGGGTAGCCTGTCACCTGGAGAACTTGGTCTGATTCAGTAGGCCTGGTGGAGCCAGAAAATCTGCATTTCTGCCACAGTCTGGGGATGGGGGGAATGCTAATGTTGGGGAGCCTGGACCACGCTTTAAGAAGCTGTATTCTTGCCCATTGCAGTACACAAATTGCTCCTACAGAATGTGGAGGAGGTTTCACATCTGCTTAGCTTTTTTTATCTCCGAAGTTTTCATTGTCAATGGCCTCTTTTAAACGTGATTTTCATTTCAAGGGACTCTGGATAGAGACAAGATGGCCTGGCCTGCCTGTGCCTCTGGGAGTCACAACCGGGGTCCTTTGGGTGATGGAATCATCCTGCTTGCTACTCACTGACAGGAAAGTGGTACACCCTTGCTGGTCAGGTGTGACCTTAGCGCTCACCTTCCATAGACCCCAGCCTTCTAAAACTTAAAACTTGTCTTTGTAGACAGCCTCCAAATTCTGGATATGAAATCTTTTGATATATAGAATTTAGTTAAAAATTCATTTGGCCCAAGGTTGGTTGAATTTTTTTTTTATTATTATTACTTGCCCTAGTTCAGTGTGTGTGTGTGTGTGTGTGTGTGTGTGTGTGTGTGAGAGAGAGAGAGAGAGAGAGAGAGAGAGAGAGAATGAATTTGTTTTCTAGGCATCCTTTCTGTTTGCTTATTGATTTATTCCAACTCTTTCCTACCCACAACAGCCCTCCCTCTGTTCACGTGTCCTTTCATCCGGTGTTCTCCAGGCTACAGGCCCGGGTGGTGGCACCCGGCAATGTGCCCGCCCAGAGCTCAAGGCTGAGTTTCTCAGGGGCCCCAGGGCACCCGCCCTGCCTAAGAGCTCCTGGTCTTTGTTAGGATCACCAAGCAGAGAGGGACTCTCTCGGGCCAGCCTGGAGCTCCTGGCACCACTCCTGCGCTCTTAGCCCGAGCCCCCTGAGGACTTGTAAGCAGATAGGCTGGAGTTGAAGAGGCTAAATTACGCCCCGGGGGGACTTTTTAACGAAAACCCTAAATTTCATTTGGGCGACTGGTAGGCCACGCGGTTGCAAAAAGTGAGCTGAGGTCCCTTCCTCCCTGCACAAGCTTTGTGCTGCTCTGGCTAGAGAAACCCTGTCCCCTACAACAGCGAGGTGCCCCTGGGTCTGGCCGCCACAGTACCCCAGCATCTCCTCCAGTTCCCAATCCTTCGGTTTCCTTCCACGTCCGCTTCCTGTCCCCCTCCCCAAGTCTCTCTCCCTCTGGCTGGAGAAAAGTCTGTAATAAGAAACCAGTTCGGTGTCAGTCGGAGAGTGGGGAAGGGAGAGAAGCCCCCCCCCCCAACTCCCCAAGATGCACGGCCACGGAGAGAGAACTCATTTTGTGCAAAGAGGGCCTTGAGCCACCAGGGAATTCCTGGATTGTCTCAGGCTGTCGTGTGTGATGTCCATCACGCCGTGCGAACACCATCTGCTCCGTATTATGCTCGCAGTTGCCAGGCTACCTGCTGTACGCAGTAACACTTGACTGCCTGGCTCCACGTCCGCAGCGCCGGCCCTGACGGGGCGGAGGACCGAGCCCTGATTAAGCCATCTGCGATGGGCGGGCTCCGCGCGAGGCCTGGAGTGCGGGCCCGGGCTCACACCGCCATCTGCTGGGCTGCAGGCAGAACAGCAGCTGCTCCAGAAGGTCCCCTGGGGCCACGTAGAGAAAAGGTTGAAATCCAGGCTCTCCTGGATCCAGGTACCCAGGATGCCTCACCCTGTCCCTCCTAGGAACCCACGATCTTCCATCCCCTCCGCATTTCTGGTCACTGTCACCCAAACGCTGCGTGTTCTTGAAGGGGGAAAAAAATCCCTTCAGAGAAAGCAAGTTTCCCCACAAGTGGGTTTATAAATAAACAGCTGGCTGTTCGCTCGGAAGATATTTTTATCGCCTCTGATTTTTGAAGTCGGAAACTGCCTCTTTGGGGGAGGTTAGAGTGTTTTTTACACCCTCCTACCCCCCTCTCTAGCCGTTAGAAAATTGTTAAGCTCTTGTCCCTGGAGCGGAAGGTGCGTGTGTAAGATACATTCTTTGGTTTTGATCTCTTTTTCCTCCCCTTATTTAACTGAAAAGTGAGAGTGTTTGGAGAGCCACGAAGATCTACGTAGCAAATTGGATGCGATGGGAAGAGACTGTATTAAGATTCTGGGTGGAAAGCAAGGGAGGTCGCTGGGCTGGAAGTAGTGAGCAAACCAGTAATTAAAACTAAAAATACTGCATCATTTGGCTCCAAGGCATTACATGTCGCATGACGAAAGCTCACTCTGGTTTTCTCTAATTGCACAACCCAGTGTGTCCCCTCCTTAGAAACAAGAGCAGGGCCTTGCAATCCGAGAATTTGACAGGCTCTTTCTCATTAAGCCCTCTTAGATTTGAGGTTAAAAGAAGCTGTGTGACATGAACAGCTGCCTGCACCAGCTCCGTTTGGGAAGCCAGTCACGGTGGGCCTTCACACTTTGGGACGCGCACCTGTGTGCTTGCTGGGCACCCCCAAAAGATGTTGCATTTGGAAGGCAACGTTCTGGCCTTTGGGTCTCGTCCTCTGCATTGAGGACCCAAAGAACTTTAGAGACAGGACCATTTGGGGAATGAAAGTAACCCCAGAGTAATACCTTGACTGTGTCCACAGGGACAAAATGGGGCTGGATGTCTGAACATCATCACCTCATTTGCCTCACTTACTTTCCCAGGGGAGAGAAGGCTGGGAAAGCAGGTTCTCCACCCCTGGGTACATTCCTCAGCTGTGCAGGGGGTCACACGGGCAAGAAAAATCTCAAAGTGCAGGAAGAGAAACAAGACCAGCAAGAGCAACCTTTTCACAAACAAGCTAAGGAAGGTGTTGTCCTTGGATCTCATTTTCCCTTCAAATGTCTCTTCATCAAAACCAGGAAATAGTAAATAGACTGGACTACATGAAAGACAAACTGATATCTGTCCTGCTGGTTGACCAGCTCCGCCCAGCGTCAGCCCCTTTGTGAAAGTGCCCTGTTGGTCAGCCATTTGTCTCTCAAGGTGGCGAGAAACAACTTGATCCTGGAGGAACGAGGGCTTAGAGACAGGTAGCCAGCAGAAACAAAGATAAGGGAACTCTCATGGACCTAGATCCCCGAAGCATCCATCTTTTAGCATAAGTCCTTTTATTAACATTAAAAATATTTCATAGCTCTCTACCTGACTGCAGAGAACAAGCATAAATAAAAGCATTTATCGTGGATTATAGAGGCAGCCGGGCAGTTAAGAGTTAAACTGCTCTTCGCAGACCAGAGTTTCGTTCCCAGCACCCACATCAGGAGGCTCACAACTGCCTGTAACGAGATTGGAGATTTAGCTTGGGGTTGGGATTAGCTCAGTGGTAGAGCACTTGCCTAGCAAGTGCAAGGCCCTGGGTTCGGTCCTCAGCTCTGGGTAGGTCCTCTGTGGGTGCCGGTACATAGGAACACATGCACACACATAATTTAGCCAGCACTTACACACAAAAAATACAACGCAGTGCATTTATGAGCAGCATCGTTCCTATTTAGTCTACAGGTTGTTCTGATATGTGAGCTTGGCACTGTGGACTCAGAGTTCAGAAAGGCCAGAGTGGAAAGAATACTGACTTATTAGACTCAAAGTCAGCACCCTGGTTCTCTTATGGCCAGACCATCCTGTTACTGGTGTAGCCCAAGCTTTGCCAACTAACCATTATCTCCCCCAGCTCTTGTTTCTGGAGCAATAGAAGTGATATGCTTTGTTTTGCTTGTGCCATTTTGTTTGGATGCAGGGAGGCAGAGAGTCCAGACGTACAGGATGTAGGTGGAACTTGGCCAGAAAGGACCACCTGCCTAGGTCAGCACCAAGCAAAGAGGAAGCAGGAGGACCAGCAAAGCCAGAATGATGGGGAATCTGCCCCGGAGAGGCAGACATAAGCTCATTTCTGTATTTGGAGAGGAAATTTTTAGCACGTTCAACCACATCTATGTAAAAACAGTAGCAACTCTAAAGGGGGAGGGGATATATTAAAATCCAGTTTGGGTTACACCTTAAAATAATGGTAGATATCCACATTGATTCTTCTTATTAAAATATCTCAGGGTACGGCTATTCCTGTCCTTACGTGAATGCCATGTAAGTGGCGTATCTCTGTGCTCAGATAAGTTGCTTGACACCAGCGAACTAAAAGGACTGTCTCCACAGAACATTCTGACAGCATTAGCCATTGCCAGTTTGTTGATAGAAGTGTCTAGAAACTGAGTGTTGTGTCTACACACCTTCTGTGCCCATTAGCTTTTCCCCCGGTAGCCTCCACTGTCCGGCTGCATAGACTTTCCTTCTGAGGGCATTCTCCACATATCCACTGGGTTCTGTGGGATTAGCCACTTACCCTCTTTCCTAGGGGTCAGTCCTTAAAAGTTGCTATCAGCTCTCCGACAAATAATTATAGAATCAAGAGTCCCAATCCAGTCCCGGTGCTGAAATTATCCCAGACACATGAGATGCAATTCTATTTTTAAAGAGATTAGGAGATTACATTCCTTTTAAAAATATAGACCTTCTCATTTCTTATATATAACACGCTTTGATCACATTTCTTACCATTTTTATGCCCCCCCCCCACTGAACCCTTTCTCTTCCCAATCTTAAGATTATATAGATTTGGTCAGGTGTGGTAGCTTAGCACACAGGTGGCAGAGATGGGTGGGTCTCTTGAGTTTGAGGCTAGCCTGGTCTATAGAGGGAGTTTCAGGACAGCCAGAGTTACAGAGAAACCCTGTTTCAAAAAACAAGAGAGAGAGAGAGAGAGAGAGAGAGAGAGAGAGAGAGAGAGAGAGAGAGAGAAGGGAGGGAGGGAGGGAGGGAGGGAGGGAGGGAGGGAGAAATAGCTTTGATCAAAAATAAAACATTTCAGTTCCTATTACCAAAAAACTGGCAGAATTTAAAATGCACCCACACACTCATGCACATACAAAAGCTGGTGTTTTGGTTAGATAGACTAACATCCACCATTGGGTCTGTTTGTCTGTGTATGCCTCTCACATTTACTAAGATGTTCGTTTTGGCAAAGTAGACAGTAAGGAGTAGGGTTATCAAGAAAGATAAGGATGGAAGCTGCCTTTGAGACTTATGGTGAGCCCAGCCTGAGGGTTTGTTTCCTTTCTTTAGAGAAATAGAACATTGAAATCCCAGTGGACAGCCACCATGCCATCCCATCAAAAACAGATGAATTGGCTTCCCATGTCCCAGACCCACTCACTCTCTGTTACTGCTACTGTTCCCTGCCTCTGTGGAGCCGCTCCAGTTCTCCTGTGGTGAGGCCAACAGAGTGATTTTCATGGAGAATTACAAGATAGTTTTCTGGAGGTATAATGGGTATCACTCAGAAGCCCTGGAATCCCTCAACCAGGACCTCTGCCCCATTCCCCTCCGAAGTTTCCCATGAAATGGCAGGAGGTGTCCCGGCAGAATTTCTAAATGGCTTTCTTTTGTTCCCTCTAGGAGCAGCACACAGTTGGTCTTCCCAGGACCACGGGCCCCTTGCAGAACTCTGTGCCCCCAGGGTCCAGCAGCATGGTCTCCGGAGCCAGTCCTGGGGGTCTCGGCTTTCTAGGCAGCCAGCCACAGGCAGCCATCATGAAGCAGATGCTAATGGATCAGCGGGCCCAGCTGATGGAGCATCAGAAGCAACAGTTCCTCCGGGAGCAGAGGCAGCAGCAGCAGCAGCAGCAGCAGCAGCAGCAACAGCAGATCCTGGCGGAGCAGGTAGATAATGCCCCCTCCTCCAAGGTGCGAGCCATCCATTCAGCTAGCATCTATTTGGCACCTGCTGTTTGTGAGGACGTCAACGTTGTCCCTGTCAAGACCCTCAGAGACTGGCCTTTCACGGGAGCGTAGAAGAACCTGTGGAATTTTCGCCTTTTCAATTAGCTAGGCTTTTCTCCCATAACGTTAGCTTATTCTTTAAAGACAGGCTTCCGCCGTCAATTGGAAGGCCTGTTAACTGAAGACAGTTCTTCCATTTTGCCTGACTCCTTTTCTCCTGACCGCTGGTGCAGGGGTCTTTATAACCAGCATGTGGTGGAGGCTAGCTCGCAATTACCGTAGGCCCCAACATTGCTAGCATTAAGCGAAATAGCAATAGTTCAAGGAATTCGTGAGCTGGGAAGATAGTTCAGCTGGTAAAGGGCTTGCCGTGCTCCCGTAGGACCTTGGTTCACCACCAGAAAACCTGTGTAAAGAGCCAGGCATGGCAGCGCTCCGCCATCACCACAGCAGCGGGGAGGTGGGGTCCTGGGGTTCGCTAGACAGGGCCTGTCTCATAAGACAAGGCAGATGGTCCCTGAGCAATGAAACTCAGGGTTGCGCTCTCTCTCTCTCTCTCTCTCTCTCTCTCTCTCTCTCTCTCTCTCTCTCACACACACACACACACACATACACACACACACACACACACACACAGAGAGAGAGAGAGAGAGAGAGAGAGAGAGAGAGAGAGAGAGAGAGAGAGAGAAACCCCAAATGACTCAGAAGGAAAGAGTGGAGAATTCTTCTGAACTGGTTATAAATGGTAGACTGGCAACAATACAATCAGGCACAGAACTATCAGGGAACTTGGGCAGGGTCGTGGAAAGGGAGCAACTGGAGAAAGTCCTGACACCTTTTCCTACAGCTCAGGCATTCTGTGAGTGAAAGGAAGGCCCAGTACCAAGATGCCATCTTTACCCCAGGCCTCCTTGCCCACCCCAGCCATATAACTCCTCCAGCTCTGGAAGAAAGTCTTCCCTGCAGACCACCCTTGCAGGCTTTGTTTTGTTTCGAGAGATGCTGGTGCCTGATTTAGTGTTATCCCAAGGAACCACCTAGGTCTGTCCACAGGAGACCCCCCTGATGGCCCCTGTGGGGACCTGCTTAGGGCGTCTCACCAGCAGGCCGGCTCTTCTGAATCACAGGTGTGAGGCTGTCCTGGGAAACCCAGGAACGCTTTGACACTTGCTCACACTTGTTCCCAATAGAATTAGAATTTTGGAGTTTCCTCTCCAAGGCCCTGAGTAGGATCCAGGCACATAAGGTCCCTACCCGGCAAGAACAGCGGTTCCAAGTCCGAGCAGTCGCCCTCCGAAGAGAAAAGGGTGTGCTGTCGAGCACAGCTCGTTTCTGTTCCTCGCTCTTGCTTTTGTTCCTGAACGGCTCTGTAATTATCTCCCTTCTTACCAAGGTCAGTCAGCCACCTGGCAGCTATTGTACAAACAATCCTCCATCCCTCTCACCCTGCATAAGGTGTGTGACAAGGAGCTGTGCTAATATCTCTCCGGCAGTGATAAATGGAGCTGCTAAGGGACGCTGGGCTTTGTAAATCTCTCCGCCACCAAACCCAGGACGTTTTCAGGTGTGCCTGGTGCCCTGAGAAATGATTTCTGATACATGTGCTGCGAGCAAGGCACAGAAGGAGTCAGGGTAAGCAGACAGAACTCATCTGTGCCCACCCAGGGGTGTGCTGGCAAGCGCCGCCGCCGCCTGCTCAGCCGAGCCCTGGGGAAGGAATAGAAAGGGAGATGGAAGATTGCAGGAGAGGTGTGTCAAACCCGTGCCTGTGGACAAGGAGACGAGACGGAAACCCCTCAGAACCATGGCGAGATGGGACTACCTGGAAAACATGAAGGAAACAGGATGCTGTCTGAGTTGCCTTAGCAACTGGATGCACACATTAGGAGGGACCAAGTTGAAATCGCTTGGCTCAGGGTTGGGACTTGTCCATCCTTTCGCAGTTAATGTGATTTTGAACAAATAAATAAATCATGTAAGGCTGAAGAGATAGGTAAAATGCTTGCTAGAGAAGCATGGAGACCTGCACTGAATCCCAGGTGCAGTAGTGCCCATTTGTAATCACAACGCTCCTTCAGTGAGGTGGGAGAACACAGGGACCCTCAGAAGCTATCGGCCAGCTAGCTGATATATACAGAGACAAGCAAGAGACCCTATCTCTAACAAGATAGAAGGTAAGGACGAACAGCAGAGGTTGTCCGGTACCCTCCACATAAGTGCCCTGGCACGCACCACACACATACATATATTCCTCTGTGTGTGTGTGTGTGTGTGTGTGTGTGTGTGTGTTACGCGCACACGCAAGCTCACACACACCCACGAGCATGCATAATTTTTTAAAAAAACTGTCTTCATCTAGCAGGTTAGGTTTGCATAATTTTCCTGTCTTAAAGATTACTTGAGACGATGGTATACCAATTCCTTAGGAAACCATATACACAAATGTGTGCGGGAATGGCTCTTAGGACGCAGGGCAGCATTAGGGACTGCCATGGAAAAGCTGCAGCCCTGTGTGCCATCCATGCCAATGTTGATGTCTTGCCTGCCTGCGCCCTGCGTGTTGCTTAGGAGGACAGGTGACTCGGGCTCCTCGGTGGGATGGTCTCAGCTTTCCGCTTTGAGGTTTCTTTGCTATTGCTGTTGGCAATGCTGGGGATCGAACCCAGGGCCTCACACATGGTGGGCAAGGGCACTGCTGCTGACCTGCACCCCAGCGCTGAAGGTAAGTACTGATTTTCACATCAGCACCGCACCGACTGTGGTTTTCTCAGTCTCTGAAACAACTGAGCATGCACTTCCGGGTCTGAAAGCAATGTCTTGGAAACGCTTGTGCTTCCTGAAAGCCCAGGTGAGGGGAAACAGAGTTGAGATCCTGCCTATCTTCAGGAACTCAGCTGACCTGGTGATGAGAACCAAGAAGGTTTAAAGCAGGTGGGGGCCAGGTGGTGGTGGTGGCGCACACCTTTGATCCCAGCACTCAGGAGCAGAGCCAGGCGGATCTCTGTGAGTTCAAGGCCAGCCTGGGCTACAGAGATCCAGGACAGCCACCAAAACTACACCGAAAATTCTGTCTCGGAAAAAAAAAAAAAAAAAACAAAAAGCGGATGGGGACCAAGGCTAATGCCTTATTCTCAACAAGCGTGCAGCATGCCCGTCTCTTCCGTTCATGCGGGTTGAACAGAATGCCCCGTTTGGGGTTTCAGATGAACAGTCCTGATTTTAAAGTTCCATCATTTACAGGTGGGAAGACTGAATCTGGGGAGGAGCTCCTGTGGTTGGACTGAAATGGGAAGTAGAGAATCCTGACTCCGAGCCACACCCTAACCTGCTACAGACTTACTGCTTGCTCCCTGTAAATGAGGCAGTTAAACTTGTATAGTAATAGGAAATTTGATAAGGAGAAACTGTGTGTGTGTGTGTGTGTGTGTGTGTGTGTGTGTGTGTGTGTACATGGAAGCCATAGAGCCACCACAGGTAGGTAGCATTCTCTGGCACTGTCCACCTTGTTTATTAAGACAGAGAGTCTCTCCAGACCCAGAGCTTTCGAAGCAGGCTAGACTGTTTGGCCAGAGAACCACCTGCTTCTGCCTCTCCAGCCCTGGACTTACACCACGCCTGCCTTTTTTTTTTTTTTTTTTTTCCTGGGCTCTAGGACTCGAACTCAGGGCCTTGGCTTCTGAGGCAGTTCATTACTTCGCTGGCTCAGCTATCTCCCCAGGCCAGGAGAAACTTTTAAAAGCTCAACTTGCTCTCAATAATGTCCTTGCATTACTGCCAGAACGGTTTGCATGGTTTCTGGCCTATACTCATAATGGTCTCTGCATTGATTCATCTCTTTTTGTGTAGAATCCTATGATAGACGCACAGGCTGGGGTCAACAGGGCAGGGCTGTTCTGGTTTGTTTGTTTGTTTGTTTATTTGTTTGTTTTCCTCTGGATGCCAGGATGCTGGCTGGCATTTTAGAGGAAAGGAAAGAAAAACCTGCCCAGGAACAAACATGAGAGAGAAAACAGAAGCAAACACGTGTGGTAAGAAGTAGCCAGTGCGTGTTGTTTTTATAATGAGCTCTCTAAAGAGCAGGGATCTGCTTGCACGTTCTTTTTGGCCCTCACCGATGAAAAGTACTTAATGAATATTCAGCAGCTGCCAGAAAGAGGTTAAGCTGCGGCGTCGAAGGTCACGTGGGACTTGATGGCCAACCGAGAACTCAAAGCCTCGGTCCCTGCTCCCTCCCCCTGCCCTGTGTCTCTTGCCTTTGCATATGATAATGATCGAACAGCCTGCCCAGCATGTTGGTAATGAGGCTTGTGGCGCAGAATCCCCAGGAGCCGAAGGGGAAAGACTAAAAGGCGGGCCTCCGACTCCTAGAATAGGTGGACTTCTACATGTCTGCTTCAGAGCAGCGAATTTTGTGGGCAGTGTTGTTGTTTAGTTTCTCCAGACAGGGTTTCTCTGTGTAGTTTTGTTGCCTGCCCTGGAACTCACTCTGTAGACCAGGCTGGCCTTGAACTCACAGAGATCCACCTGCCTCTGCCTCCCGAGTGCTGGGATTAAAGGCGTGCGCCACCACCAATGCTCAGCCAAATTCAGAGTATTTTACTTATAGACATGTATTGTACAGGTGGTATGACTTCATGGGAATAAGAGTAACATATGTGTGTGTGATTAGCCTGTATATGTGCATATGTACATATATAATACATATGATGTGTGTGACAAATATACATGACAACACATGTGTGTGTGTGTGTGTGTGTGTGTGTGTGTGTGTGTGTATCCCAAGGAGCCTATCTTTGTGTACCCACAGCATCTACTGAGGTCACTAAAAAGTTGTAGCTTGTCCCTTGGAGCCAGGTCCACACGATGCTAAGGAAAGCAGTCATACTGATGCCGGAAGATCAGGGTTAAAATTGCTTTGCTTGGTGCACAAGCCAGCAAGTCAAACATCAGAAATGCAGGAAATACCAGCAGAAGATACGTCACCGCAGTGATATCGGCAGCAGCCCCAGGCTAGAAACACCCTCAGTGACTGTCCCTAGAAGAATTAGTAAACTGTGGTGTGTCTGTGTGATAGAACACTAGTCTGTAGTGAAGGTACCCACACAGCTCAGCATGAGGAGTCAGTCTAATGGAAACGTCAAGCACAGAATCCTCAGAGAAGTTCAAATGCAGCGTTGATGTCTGTGTGGTTCAAAGTTAAATTGATGGTGCTCTAGGTCAAGGGCGAGGAATGACTGGGGCTTCTGGCAGCATCTGTTTCTGGATTTGAGGGTGAGACCCGTTTTTCTAGGTGTTTCTACTTTGTAAAAATCCACTCACTTGTTTACTTTACTCAGCCCTTGCCTACACGTGTATTGTTTTCCCACACAAAGCTTAGTTTTGGGGGAAAATAATAAACAGCCTGCCTTCACCCAAGCTGGCAGGTGCTCGACTGTGTGCTCTCCCATTCTCACCTCCGGCTTCTCTTGTCTCCTGTCACCCTAGCAGATACAGCAGTCACATCTGCCCCGCCAGCACCTCCAGCAACAGCGGACTCCGTACCCAGTGCAGCAGGTCAACCAGTTCCAAGGTGAGGCCACTGTGTCCCTGCTGGCCCTGACGCCCCAAGTGAGGTGTGTGCAGACCCGCGGCCAGCGCACTGCTCTCCGGGCACTATTTCAATCTGGGTAGTAACCAGCCAACCTAATAACTGGCGAACTGAGAAGAACAAGAGTGAAGGATTCCCGGAGGACCCCTCCGCTGCCTGCTGATCCTTGGTGGTCACAGAGAAGTTCTAGCCAGCCCAGAGTGCAGTGCAGTAGCAAGACTCAGACTGCTCTCCACAGTCGAGGCTACAGAGTGTTTTGATAGTTGAACAACCTGTAAGGACAAGCTAGTGCTTGTCGGCCCCGGCATCAGTCCTGTTTGCATGGCTAGACAGTCATCTTAGTGACGGAGGAGAGGGGAGGGGATGGAGGGGAGGGCTACAGAGTGGTTGCCAATCCAGAAGGGTAGGCTTCTCTACAGAAAGACATGAGATTCTTTGCCAAGTAACAAGAGACGGGATGGCTTCTTTGTCTAGCTGCAGACAGACACAAGCCAAATGAGTCAGAGACACTAGAGCTCATGGAGAGCTACAAGGTGGATCTGAAGCATGCCTCATTGGTCAGATAGCTTGTAGGCAGCGGTAACGACCTTCTACCTCAAATCCTACTCAAGTCTTAAAAGGAAAAAAAAAAAAACAGTCAAATGGAGACTTCATTGAACGGATTCTCTACTGAACTGAATTCCACTTCACAAGAGACTATGTGGTGAACAGACATTATTTACTCTTTCTCTTCTCTTCTTCATCCTCCTCCTTTCTGAGAAAGAATCCCACTCTATGCTTTAGGCCAACCTGGAGTTCATTCTGTAGGCCAAGCCTGGGCTCTCAATCCTCATTCCTCCCTGTCTTCCCAGTTGAGAGGCTTACAGGTACGTATCACCACACTCAGCTTAGCCCATGGTACGTTTTCCTAACACCCGAAGAGATGGTATCCCACTGACTTGATGGCAGAGTATCCAAAATAGGAAATGACTTGCATTGTGAACGTGAACAAACAGAACACCAGGGTATGACCTCAATTTTCTGTGTCTATTTAAATATAAATAAGAGTTGGCAGGGATCTTCTCTGGATGCTGGGATTCAGGTGACTTTAATTTCTGACTTTGTACTTTTCAATACTTTGCAAAATTTTCACAACTCGCATGTTCTAATCATTTAAGTAATGACCTTTTCTGAAGATTTTTTATTGCAGTAGATCATTTCATATACAGGACTGACATTCCCCAGGAAAATTCTAGCAACATCTTACAACACACTGATACAGAGAACAGTGGGTGATAGCTGTTCTTTCTTTCCCTGTAGGTTCACCCCAGGACATAGCAGTCGTGAGAAACCAGGCAGCCCTCCAGAGCATGCGAACGTCGAGGTTGATGGCACAGAACGCAGGCATGATGGGAATGGGACCCTCCCAGAACCCAGGGACAATGGCCACGGCAGCAGCTCAGTCAGAGATAGGACTGGCTCCTTATAGTGCCCCTCCAACCAGCCAACCAGGAATGTACAACATGAGCACAGGAATGACCCAAATGTTGCAGCATCCTAACCAAAGTGGCATGAACATCCCACACAACCAAGCCCAGGGACCCAGGCAGCCTGCCTCTGGACAAGGGGTAGGCATGGTGAGTGGCTTCGGGCAGAGCATGCTGGTGAACTCGGCTCTTTCCCAGCAGCACCAGCAGTTGAAAGGACCCGTGGGCCAGGCCTTGCCAAGGCCCCAAGGCCCACCAAGGCTTCAGAGTGTCATGGGAAGTGTCCAACAAGGAGCCCAAAGCTGGCAACAGAGAGGCTTGCAGGGCATGCCTGGGAGGACGAGTGGGGAGTTGGGACCATTCAACAACGGCGCCAGCTACCCACTCCAAGCTGGTCAGCCAAGACTGACCAAACAACACTTCCCACAGGGACTGAGCCAGTCAGTCCTGGATGCTAACACTGGCGCCGTGAGAACCCTCAATCCAGCGGCCATGGGCCGTCAGATGATGCCACCACTCACAGGGCAGCAAGGTACCAGCCAGGTGAGGCCACTGGTCATGTCTGGTCTGAGCCAGGGTGTCCCTGGCATGGCGACATTCAGCCAGCCCCCAGCACAGCAGCAGATGGCAGGCGGCAGCTTTGCCGCAAGCAATCAGGGCCAGGCCTATGAGCGGAACCCCGCTCAGGACATGTCATACAATTATGGTGGTGAGGGTGCTGGAGCTTCGTTCCCCAGCCTCCCAGACAGTACAGACCTCGTGGACTCCATCATCAAAGGTGGCCCAGGGGATGAGTGGATGCAAGAGCTTGATGAGCTATTTAACCCCTAGTCAGAAGGGGCCCAAGAGCTGCCGTGGTGGAAGCCTCCCAGGCGAGAAAGAAACAGGATGGTGCCCCATCCTTGTTTTTTGTTTTTTTGACCCACGTAAACTGAGAAAAAACGACAGCTGGCTGACAGTGGAAGGTCCAGGTGTCGACCCCCCAGCTCCGTGGGGCTTCATTCCACCTGCCTTCCAAAGAGCAATCAAGTAGAGAGGCCGCACAGATACCTGCTTGCAGAGAAGGGATGTGAAGAGCAGGTGGGTAAGCCGAGGCAGCAAGTTCCTCTGCTAAGCACCCCTGGGACCTACTGGTCCAGAAAGTGTTGTTCCAGCCCAGAGGGACTATGGCCCAAGAGGAGGTCTCCTTAGACCTTCTTCCTGCCTCAGGTCCCGAGACCTCAGAGACGGAACCTCAGCCAGAGAAAGCCCAGCAGAGGATGCTGGGAGACATACAGGCCATGTGCATAGGTCAGAAACGCTCTGAATGCTGGATGGAAGGAGTTGTATTCTTCTAGATGTGTTCCTGGATGCGGAGGCAGGAACAAGGAACAGTAAGCTCGCCTGAGCTGGCCCAAGTGAGACAAGCAAGGGTCCTGCAGGTCTGTCCATCTCCTGCCCAGCGATGACCCTCAGGGATGGTGTAAGGTGTTGCTGCCAGCCCCCTCAGCGGGATAGACATCGATGCTTGAGAAGGGCCCATTCAGTAGCCCGGAAGGTCAGCTTCTGCCAGCGGCCATGGCGGCCATCACTCTAGGTTGCACTGAGATTCCCGGAGTCCCCATCCGATTTGACACGCCTAGCTAGTCTTCATCTGTTTATGGCCATAGGGTGGAAAGACCCCTGCTGAAGTCAGGGTCTGCCAGCTCAGCGCCTTCCTCCCTCACCACGGCCTCTGCTTCTCCTGGCCTCTGTGCCAGCCAGGCTTCGCTTCTCCCTCCAGACGACCCAGGAGGTGAAGCACCCACCCAGGGCAAAGGCAGAGTCAAAGCCAGAAGACTTCCCACCGCGTCTGGTGTACCAAGGTCTCCGCGGGAGCCAAGTGGTTTATAGGAGTCACACCCATACTTCTGCTATCCCCGGGGAAGAATGGCCTGAAGATCCCGGCTCTTTCACGTGGTGGGAACGGGGACTCTCGGGAACCAGTCTGGCTTATCATCAGAAGGGCAAATATCAAATGCTAGCGATGGAAAAGCTGAAAAGTCAGAACTCCGTCCTGCCAACATGGATGCTACAGAGAGGGAGATGTGGTCCCCGTGCTGAAGGCAATCCACTTCAAAAGCTGTGCCGCGGGTCTCTTGGTCACTCACACATACCTGCCCGAAGTGAAAACCAAGCCGGAGTTAACAGCCTCCGTGGTCATAAGCCTTGTTTCTTGCCCTTTCCTCCCCTCCCACAATCCCATCTTGGAGGTCAAGTGGCGTTTTTCCATGGTGTTTACTGTTCATCGAACCACACAAATGCCTGTGTACAGACACACACACACACACACACACACACACACACACACACACACACACACCCTACAAACTGGCTTCCTCCCATGTCTTCACATACATCTTACGACAGAGAACCAGAGCCTGTGGGCACTGCACCGGCCGTACCCAAGGAAGTCCGGAGAAGGTGCGCTGCAGTGGAAAGCTGAGGGGGACACTGTGCCTCTCTTCTCCGGATCCCGAGAGTTCCAGACCTGCTCTGACAGGAAGGGGAGCCGGAGGCACCAGGGTGAGGAGGAGCTGTGCGCCTCTCCGAAGAGGTGGTGGCAGGGGACTGTGAACTCCCAGAATGGGGAGGCACTGCCACTAGGGAGACTTGACTAAAAGCCAAAAAATAAAAATAAAATAGTGACGTGAGAAAACAGAACACAGATGTATCACCTTTCCCTGCCAGGGGACAGGAAAGAAACGCGTAAGCAATGAGGAGACACTGGAGGTACAGGGAGTGGGGCTCCATCGTCCCGTAAAAGCCTCCTCAAGTGCTCGGCCCGAGGACCAACCACTAGAGCGGTAGATTTTAATGAGGTCATTTGTTTTGTTTTACTAAGGTGCTGATGTATATGTAATGTCTAAAAAAAAAAAGTTATTTGTACATAAGTTTTTACAATGCTACAGATATCACTGGGTCTACTATATGTAAAAAGTATACATATAAATATATATATATATATAATGTTTGTTTAAAATAGAGTATTTTTATTTCCTCCCTAACTCATCATCGAAGAGGTGGTGTCACACTTAGGTGACATCTAATTACTGGCTTATACTGTCTGACCTATGGCAACTTCCTCCACTTTATTCAGACTTTTCTAATCTTCTGTTTTTACTTTGTACGTCAAGCCTTGCTCATTTCCTTTAAGGAATGTACAGAACTCTGGAATACAGAAGTGAAGCGATGTTGACATACCACTTTTAAAGAAAAAACAACCAACGAACATAAAGTGTCACTCTCTGAATTGAGCCATAGCATAGTTCCCTTTAGGATCCTCTCCCCACCCGGCGTCAGCGTAAGCAGATGTATATCACTCCCGGGGTTCAGTGGACTAACTACAGGTTCCTTTCTAGGAATTGTGGTGTCGTTCTTTAAACAATTATTTAACCGTAGAAATCAATCACTCTCAAGCCTTTTTAATTCAACCGCACAAGTGAGACTTTCTAATGTCCTAGAGCACCCTGAGGGATGTGGTGAAAGGGGGAGGGGGGTGAGGTCCAACATGATGAAGTCAGTTTATAGAACCAGGACCAGAACAAAACTAGCTCAGCCAGAGCATTCAGAAAATCGTAGGGCCAGCTCGTCAGGTAAAGGCACTTACCACCAAGCCTGATGACCTGGGTTCAATCCCTGGAACCCACAGGGTGGAAGGAGAGAACTGACCCCCCCCCTGCCAGTTGTCCTTTGACCTCTATATGAGCTCCGTGGCTCATGTGCACAGCTCGTGGCTCATGTGCACGCACACACAGACAAACACACAAATAAATGTGTAAAAATATATTGAAAGGAAAATGGATAGTAAAAATTTGATGGAAAGAAATTGGAATGTGCTAGGGAGAAACAATCCAGCCGTCTTACCCCCTGTAGGGGGCAGTTTGGACGCCTCCACTTCCCCGTGTCCCTCTGCTAGCCCACAGCGCAGCTGTCAGAGCAGGGTCTGACCCAGCTTTTCCTGCACCCCCCCTGAGCTGGAAGTGCTTCAAGTGCATACTCTTCTAACTCTAGCCAATAACTCACTGCTGTGGGATAACCAACGGCCAGTGACTTGTCTGGACAAACTCTAAGGCTGTATGACGCTCTGGCGCGCTGTGGGATCAGGCAGAGGCTGGGGCATGGCTTCCACTTGCCCCCTTGCTTGATTTCTTCCTGTCTGTTCCTCTCTCTTTGATTTCCTCCTCCTTCAAGCCCTTCATTAACATATCGCATACACGGATCCATTTCTCCACTCTGAGCAGACCTGCCCTTAAGATACCCCGTTAAACTTCAAACACAGTAAAATGACATGTTTCAAAACTCTTGAGATAAGCAGAAAATAGAAAACGGTTCCAAAACAAAGGTGAGTTTTGATACACATAACTCAAGAGAAGGAATGGACTTGACCGTGGAAGAAGAGGCTAGCCCGAGCCACGGCGGGCTGTGCTTCCAGAGTGTCTGACAGTACTATGGAAAGTGTCCTGCCGCCGGGCTGGCCCCTGCATGGGCTCAGACTCCCAGATAACAGGATGGTAAAAGCGAATCTGCTTTGGTTGGAAGGGGAACGAGAGAGGGAGTTGACAACAGTGTAAAATCACCACGAAGCTCTGGGGATGCTGACTCCTCCTTTAAAGTTTATACTAAGATCTGTTGGGCGCCGGACGAGTGGACACCTTTCTTCTTTAAAGAGAAATAAATAAATCTATAATTTTATTAAGATAAAACTGAATGTGTGGTATGAAGTTCATGTTCAAACACTTTCACAGGCACCTCTCATGTGCCTAAGAGGATTCTACAAGATGATTGTAGCTGCCAGTCTAGACCATGCCCAGAACTGGTGGACCTTAAGAGTCAGGGCAGTATTTGGGGTGGGGCCAGGGCTCCAGCTGATTCGTAACATTTTTGTGTGTCAAGGACCAATGTGAAAGTCTCCTGAGACCAGGGCAGACAGTAACAAGCCACGGGGTGGCCATCAAACCCCTTGCCATAGCAGCAACCACCCCTGGGCACAGCACACACCCTCCCCTGTCCCCTCCACCGCAGGCATGGCAGCTGTCATTGGCACCATGAGACTTCAAGTCTACCTTTCTCCTTCCGATGTGTGGTTCCTATCCAAGTGATGGCAGTTCTGTCCTGCTGGTCCAGCTTTGTGCTCTCTTGTTGGGCATCACACACACACACACACCCCTTTAATCCCAGCAGAAGCAAGTGGAGCTCCTTGAGTGTGAGGCTACCTGGTTGACACAGGAAAAGCCTGTTCCAAAAATAAATGTTTCCTGTGTGTGGTCTTCTGGTGTTAAGAGGTCCCAGAGCAGTCTGTACCATGAGGGGACAAAGAGGCAGCTTTTCTAGATTCCAGGAAGTCACTGGGTATATGAGACATGTGCAACTTCTTCGTGGATTAAGAAGTGTTCCCAGACTCAGGTGAGTTGTTTCAAGGACTGTGTCTGAGAAAGGGGGATCTGGGAATAGGGGACAAATGGTGTGGTACTTTTCTTATTAGTGATATTTTGGGGTCCGACCTTGGAAACAAAGCAGGAGAAAGCTCCCTGGGAAGGAACAAGATTGTAATATGTGACCCACATCTTAGCTTCTCAGTTTCTTTTTGATTTATTATCTTCTTTTCATCCTCCCTCTCCCTCCCGCTCCCTCTCTCCCTCCCCTCCCCTTCCCTCTCCCCCTCTCCCTTCCCCTCCACTTCTCTCTTTTGCTCAGTTCAAAGGCCGTGAGATTCTCACTGATATCCTGTGGCCCAGCGGCCACAGATGTCCATCCCACTTCAGATAATAAGCAGGAGTTTCTGCGGCTTCTGTGTCCTCGGGGCCCTTGTGTCTCCGCCCATCACAGGTCATCAAGGACAGACCAACAGTAATGGGTCCAGCAAAGCCACTGTGTCCCCCATCGCGTCTCTAACAGAGCAAAAGAAAGGCCAGCGATGGAAAACCTGATTGTTTGCTTGCTTGTTTCAACTGCTCTCTAAGATTTTAAAACTTGGAACACCTCCAAACCATCAGGGAAGCAGAGAGAGTGTCCCCACACTCATCGACTCAGTTTAACCCTGGCTAATACTTTGCCATGAGTACTTCTCATGCAGAATTTGGGGAGCACTTCAAAGCAAATCCTGTGCCCGTAACCACTCCCCCTGGGCACGCAGCATGCCATGGCAGAGAACATTCTCTGCCCTAACCACGGTGTCATTAAAACACCTACAACAGTTAGCGTGTGTTTCCTCCTCGTTTCTATTCTTAGTCCACAGCACATCCAAGTAGCGGCAGCCGCCTCACGAAGCTCTTCCATGGCTTCCCTTTTTTCTCTACCCAGGGTTTGTCAAGGATCTCTCTGCCCTTTGGTCTTCTTTCCTCCTAAGACTTCTCTGGTAGACGAAAGGAGGGTCTTTTCTGCCCCCCTCCTCGTGACGTTGTTTTCAGGTAATGAATCTGATTTCTAAGTGTAAAACTGGTCAGATTTACTAATCAAAACATGTAAGTACCACTGTCAGGCTGCTGAGCAGACACTACCTGCCCGGCACTGGGAAGGCTGGGCCAGATGGATCCTGAAATCAAGGACAGCCTGAAATCCTGTCTCAACAACAACAACACAAAAACATCTCTTTGGCCAGAAACAAATGAAATCTCCTGTGGAGGAGACTGGCTCTACCCAGAGCCTTACAGCCCAATTTAATAGTAATTAAAATAATAAAGAGGTTTCCTGGTGGCAGTGGATTCGAACAAGAACAAATCCCATGGTAATATCTGAAGATTGGAAGTTGTGAAAGCCTGGCACACCCTTTGCCTGTTTCCACCTGTGTTTAACCATCTGTGTGCGTGAGCATGAGTGTGCATGTGTATGCATGAACATGCTCAAACTAAATGCAAAATAGAGGTTATTCTGAGATATTAAAAATTTGGAAAGTTTTTCTTCTTCCAAATGACATGTGAGTGCAGTAAATACGATGTAGGGCTAAAAAAAAAAAAAATTTATACTTAGCTTGGCATTTTTAAGGATTAGCCCTATTTTGCCTGAGAGAAAATGAAGGTCAGAGCTACAGAGTGCTGGGGTCCTATCTGTGCCCTAGCAGGTGGCAGAACCGACAATGGTCTCGTGGCCCTGGAATGCTCAGTTTCTGCCACACAACTTCCCATGAGGGGTACCTTGTCCACAGTCAGTCACCTAGCAACGGGGGAATGGGACTTAAATCCCATTTCAAGCCAGCGCCATACCACTGTGCCGTGGGGGGTCCACTGCTGCCCAGGAAGCTGCTAGCTCCTCCTGCTATTCTGGAAGCCCTGTTATTTCTTACTTCCTTGTCTATTATTCATATTCTAGTACAGTGACGGGCATCGGGAGGGTGCCGAGACCCAGCCGCAGAGGACTCCGCCTAGTGGAGGAGCCTAGGTCCTCTTTTCCTAAGGTCTTTGAGGCTGTAAGCTGGGATCACTCCTGGTTCTCAGGTGAAAAACTGAAACAGCAAATGAATGATGCCAGGCCGTGACTGCACATCAAGACAGAACATCCACTCGGCTTCCACTATGTCCTCAATTAGGGCCCACGCCTCACAAGATACAGATGTGCAGTGGAAGTCAGATCAGGTCCTACCATGTCACAGGACCCACCTCCCTCTGCCAAGGGGCATGAATGCCAAGGTCCCTGGTGGATCCTTAAAATGATGCCTTTTCCCCCTTTCCCTTTGTTCTTTATGAAGTACATCTTCACAGCTGGATTTGTCTCGTGTGGCTCGTCGGTGACCTTCTTCTCTGGCTATCTCGTGTGTTTGACATCTCTCACTCCTGGCATTGGTTGCTCGGCCGTAGCCAGTGCTGAGGGCCCATCTGCCTGAGCTGCTTCTGCCTGGAACTCCTCATCAGGACCAAGCTGCGCCAGCAGCTGTAGCGATGATCCACATGAACGCCAGCACGTGCTTCGTTCTCACGGAAACAGTCACACCTTCAAGGCGCATTCTAAAGCCAGAGCCCAGCACAGACGCAACAGTGGTGTTGGGGAGCCCACACCAGGAAGTGCACTTCATAAGGGGGGGCAGCAAAAGGGGTGTTTCCACAAAGCCACGGCAAGACAAACAAATGAAAGTTTTAAAAGTTTTATTTAACACGTGACACCACATTGTCTTCAGACTGGTGACAGCCTCAACGGGCATGGGAGGGAAGAGGAAACCTCAGAAGGAATGCCTCAGTTTCTTGGCAACATGGAGGTCCAGGTATTCATCCAGGAATCGGCTTCCTATCCCCAGCACAGCCAGAACAGTCAGCAAGGTCAGAGCCCCAGTGCTCAGTCTGAAACCAGTGATCCTGCGGGGCGAACAGGAAGGGGTGAGGTGCAATGGGGACCCTGGGGTCCTGGTGACGGCTGCTCATTGTTGGAACTGCTCAGCACTTCAACAATAGACCATTGGAAATGTTTAGCTCATCGTGAAAAGTAAAGGGAATGCCAAGCCCCTGAGGTCAGCCAGCCCCCTGGCCAGCTCCCCCACCTAAACATTCTAGAAACAATGCGGAATTCTTGCTAGGATCTGCAGTTCTTGTGCAATAGGCAGATTCACACTTTCGGTTTTTTTCTCATCCCGTGCCTAATTGTGTGGTTTGGCAAGACTGGCCTCAAGCAACGTGGGTCACTTTGGTCACCCATACTCCAAGTGTTCCTAATCTTCTCAGGAGCAGAAAACACATCTGCTGTACCTCCACAAACATGCCGTTAGCTGCTTCTCCTTACCGTCTGTCAGCAGCTTCCGCATAGCCCCAGAAGTACTTGTGACGAGCGTATAGGTACACGAGACCCAGACCGGTCGCAAAAACTGTGCAAGGAATAAGAGAAAGAAAATGTATAGGATTTAATGAACGTTTCCCAAAATAAGGTGTGGAGACTGAGGAAGTAGTTTAAGAATATCTTCCTGACAAAATATATGTGCCCAGAATAAATAATCCTTATAATAATAAAAGAAAAGCAACTTTTCTAAATAAGTGAAATATTTGAATACACAGTTTACACAAGAAGGTAAATAAATGAGCCGGTAATCTCATGAAAAATGTTTCGACACAATTCGAGGTCAGCAAACTGCTAATCACAAGCTGCAATGAGAGGCAGCGGCTCAAGCCTAGCTGCTGAGGTCAAGCTCCAGGACTCAGGAGAGGAGGAAGGCGAGAACAGATCCCAGCGTTCCTCTTTGAGCTCCATGTGGGCTCTGTGGCATACGCGTCAACACGCATAGAGCATGAACACACAAGTAATGATAATAAGTAAAAAAAAAAAATCCATTTTGAATGTTTTTAGACTACAGTGAGATGTTACCTTCAAGTACCCAGCAGAATGGTTAGATTTTTTTAAATTATTTTATTTTTTTGTTTGGTTGTTTGGTTGGTTGATTGGTTGGTTTTTCAAGATATGGTTTCTCTCCTAACAGCCTTGGCTGTTCTGGAACTCACTTTGTAGACAAGAGCTGGCCTTGAACTCAGAGATCCACCTGTCTCTGCCTCCTTGAGTGCTGGGATTAAAGGCTTGCGCCACCATTCCAAACATGGCTAGACTTTTAAGACCAACAATGTAACATGGTGAGGATGTAGAACAATTGGATCAACACCCATCACTGGTAGGATGCAAAATCACACAGCCAGTTTGGGGGAAGTTCTGGAAGCTTCTTATGAAAGTAAAATATCATTTAACCCAATTGAATTAATTATTAATTAATTATTAATAGAATTAATAATTCTATTCTTATGTATTTACTCAAGACATGTGCTTTAAAAAAGACCCATTCAAGAACATTCAGGAAAACTATGATCGGTCGTCACAATTATGAATTATGTATTCCTAGTAACCCAGAGATGAAATAGTCTGGAAGTTTATCATCGGGAGACTTGATAACCAGACACTGTAGTCCTTCAGTACACTACCACTCCACAGTGAATGAAAAGAAATGAAGCAGCATGGTGAATCGCAGTAGCCCTTTGCCGTGGACCGATGCATTCCACCTCAGTGCGGACTACATTATTCCCATCACATGAAGTTCAAGAATGGGAAAAACCAAACTGTGGAAAGATCAGAGCCCTGAGAGGAGTGAGAATGAATGGGTGCAGGGGCAAGACTAGACTTCTTGAGCGGTGGCCACGTTACGTACCTTGATAGGGAATTGATTCATACCAGTGTTAAACTCCATTGAACACCTAAGATCTGTAAACTTTACCACATGTAAGTTTTATCCCCAAAAAACACAAACACAATATTGATGTTGCCAGCATTCTGACCAGTCAAAATATTGATATCTTCTTAAAATGAGGCCCCTTCCTCAGCACCACGCAGATGCAGACTGTCTAGAGCCTCTGTCTGGGACTGTAACATGCTGTTGCATTAAATTCACTATTTTACTTGGTCACCGAGACTTTTTTTAATTTCCTGTAAATGCCAGGTGTTTTCTAAGGATTTGGTCAGCAGTTGCCTGCCTTGCTGAAGTTATTATTCTAGATCTGGGGCTATAGCTCAGTAAAGTGCTTGGCCAGCATGTTCGGTTCCTTGGGTTCAATCCTCAGCACCCAAGAAGATAAAATGAAGAGAAAAAAAAACCTTCTTGTCTACCCATTACTGCTCCTTTGTATGATAGAGGTCTGCGTGTGTGCGTGTGCGTGTGCGTGTGCATGTGTGTGTGTGTGTGTGTGTGTGTGTGTGTGTGTGTGTTGCATGATGTGCATGTTCATGGAAGCGCGTGGGCACGTGGAAGTGCTTCCATGCACGTACATACTGAAGCCAGAGATTGATGTCAGGTATCATCCCCAGGCACTATCCCTACCCCTCTTTTATTTTGAGTCAGGGTCTCTCGTTGAGCTTGGAGCTCACTGGTCAGAGCCTGTCTCTCTCCCTCCTCCCTCCTTGCCGCTGGGTTAGAGATGCATGTGCTTCCATGCCAGGCTCTCTGTGTGGATGCTGGGGTCAGAACTCAAGTCTTTATAGCTGGCACTCTAAGGACTGAGTCATCTCACCAGCCCCTGACGGCGTTTTATTCTATCAATAGGATGGAGACAGGAAAATTGCAGGCTTGAAAGAGTTATGAAAAAGCTGAGGGGCAATGTGGGCCAGAAAGGAGCTGGAGGAGTGCTGTCTTCTTAGAAGGGGCTCTGGGGGGTACTGCTGAGGGAGGAGGCACCAAAGGATGGGAACAAGGGGACCCATCGCAGTGGAAGAGCTGCCTGGCATCTGAGGATGTTAAGATTCTGGGCATGCTCTCTTTTTGAGAATTACTATCCCAACCTACTGAATTATTCCCCCCCTCCCCAAAGCCAATGAGCAGCCAGGGGCAGCTTCAGAGGCAACTTACTTTGGGAGAGAAAAGAATGATGATACCCAATAACCCTTTTCTGCTAGGCGATCGGCCTCATTCAGGCCATCATAGGAAAATCCGAGGGGTCAAGCGACAGAGACAGGATTCCATTATCTAAAGGCACTTCCCTTATTAGTTGTTAATATGCCCTTAGATGAAAAGGAACAGCCACTTTCTCTCGTGCCATTAAGGAACAAAAGGATGAGTTGAGTAAAGTTTAAAAGTCATTCTCTAAAGGTCATTGTATCTGAAATTCCTCAGTTGACAGTAAAGACTACAAGAAAGAGATTGATGAAGGTTCCCTGCAAGCAGCTGGATTTTAGTTTATTTAAATCTTAGCAATCAAATGCACACCCAAATGAGGCCATGACAGTTACCAGGAATTAAAGGGGATTCTATTTCTCCAGCTAGGGTGTCCATACAGGTCGAACCCCCAAATACGTGGGTACATGGAGCCCTCAGCTCCCCAAGGAAGCTTCAGGCAAACAGAGAGGGGGGGGTCTGCTTGCAGACTTGCTGCGTTCAAAGTGCAGTACCACGTCCTCCTGGACCCCTGGGACAAGTATCGCTAGCTCTGCTCTGCCTTTGAGTGGAAGATTTTCTCCATGTTGGTGAATATCAGGTTGGACAACCTAACATTTGTGTGTCTCAGTTTCCTCATATGTAAAATGGGAATCAATTCTTGACCCTGTTTCATATGAAAGTTTTAAATCCTCCAAGTCTATGAGCTTCAGAAAATGACCTGGCACACAGTAGTAACTGTTTCATAAACGTGGCTGCCGTGCGAGTGAACTGCTTTCTGTGTTCTGATCCTTCGGTGAGATTAGATTGTTAGATTTGAAGACAAGGTTCATGTCACTTTTATCCTTGAGTATCTACCATATAGTTTATTTCAAGTTGTGAATGGTCTAGAGCCACATATACGAACCCTATTTCATCTAAGATGTTTATGCTGAGGAGTAGGAGGATGTTTGGACCCAAACTCTTGGCTTTGTACATGCCAAGCAAGTATTCGGCCACGGAGCTACATTAACCCTTACTTTGTTGTGTGGTTGTTGTTGCTGCCATATTTACATCCCAATCAAAGTTTCCTCTCCCTCCCCTCTCCCCAGTTCCTCCCCTCACCCCACTCCATCTGCTCCTCCTTCACTGTTTCTCTTCAGATGCAGGCGGGACTCCCTGGGTATCAGCCAGCCAGGGTATATCAAGCTGCAGTGAAGCTGGGCCCCTCCTCTTCTATTAGGCTGGACGAGGTAATCCAGTAGGAAGGATGGGTCCAAAGAGCAGGCAGCAGAGTCAGAGACAGCCGCTGCGCTCAGTGTCAGAGCCTCACACAAGACCAAGCTACACAGCTGTCACACGCAGGCACGCAGAGGGCCTAGGTCAGCCCCATGCGGGCTCCCGGGTTGTTGGTTCAGTCTCTGTGAGCCCCGATGAGCCCAGGTTATTTAGCTGGAGTCTTACTACGCAGCTCTGCCTCTAGATTCCGAGTGCTGGAATCTCAGGTATTTACCACTGTATCCAACTGCTAGCGTTCGGGTTTCTTTTTTAATTATTGAACTGAATCACATTGAAGCCATATCAGCACACTTACAATTTGGATGTACAGAGCCATTGCTTCAAGTATTTAAAGTCATTTCCAGCATCAGTAGCTGTATGGCCATCTATCTGCCCCTTAATCGTGCTGAAACCCCATACTCATCTGTGGAATGAGTTGACGTGTTCTTATAATTACCTTGATTGAAATACCACCCAGCCATCCACAGTGTTACGAGGAATACGGAATAAAACTCCAAAGAGTTTTGTCTGCAGGGGGAAAAAAATAAAGAGGAAGTTTAATTCATGGAGAAACATACACTAATGTATTGACTTTCCACCTGCAGGTGAGCATTCAATCTGTTCAAACAAAAATAATACAAGAACTTACTTAGGAAAGTTAAAGGATCCTTCCATGTAAAAAGAGTCTTTCAAGGTGAACCGCCAACATTGTTCAAACCACAGTGCTGGGCCCAAGCTCATTCTCCGACACACAGATTGTCACTAGAGGAGCAAGTCATGGCTCTTTTCTAGAAGACAGGCCTCCAGAGCCTACATGCCATTCTGTGCCTTATCCGAGTGACTCAAGAGGCTACTTGATTCCTATTAAACAGATTTCTGCTTTAAAATTCCCTGATACCCATGACTTTCAACTTCAGTCACTCAGAACATTCAGGTGGTCTTTAAATAATTCCCCTAAAACCTTCTGAAGTAAAGAAATGATGCATTTAATTCTCATTCCCTGTGGTGGGAAAGTAAGACCAAGAGCTAGTTGGCTGACGTGCTTTGAAGGTCACTACAGGTCTTGCAGAGGGCCCAGGTTCACTTCCCAGCACCCACATGGCAGTTCACCACCGTCTGTAACTTCTGGCCTCTGAGGGCCCCAGGCACACAAAGTGCTGCCCAGATAGACATGCAGGCAAAACAATCCTAGACACCAAGTGAAAATCAGAATTAGTAGACAGCACCACCAAATTGCCTCCACATGTGGGAAACTCAGATGGAAATCTTGATACTATTTTAAGCACAAGGGAATAGTTCTCCAGGATCTACAATTAACTCCTCTGTACCTAGCAGAGAAGGAGAAAGATGAGATGCAGTAGGTGTAAGGTTCGCTCAGTCTTACTAACAGAGAGTGTAACCAGAGAACACAGAGTTCTCAGTCCTCATTTTAACACCGCTGGAAGCCATGTAACAATAATCTGTGATTTCTGAGCCAGGTGATACATGCCTGTCATCTCAGCTGTTTGGGAAGCTGAGGCAGATTTCTACATTCAAGTCCTGCCTGGGCTACAGAGTGAGTTCAAGGCCAGCCTGAGCAACTTAGTGAGACCTTGTCTCAAAATGAACATGGGGGTGGCTGTTGCTGGAGAAGAGGACCTGAGTTCAGATCCCAACAGCCATCTCAAGCGGCTCATAACCACCTGTAACTCCAGATCCAGGATACTCAGTGCCCTCTTCTTGCCCCTATAGGTACCCATACACATGTGCCTGTATACACAGATCGCACATACACATAAATAAAAATAATAATCAAATATTTTTTAAGAGTTGAGATGTTGCCGGGCGGTGATGGCACACATCTTTAATCCCAGCACTCAGGAGGCAGAGCCAGGCAGATTTCTGTGAGTTTGAGGCCAGCCTGGTCTATAGAGTGAGATCCAGGACAGGCTCCAAAGCTACACTGAAAAACCCTGTCTCGAAAAAAAAAAAAAAAAAAAACAAAAAAAAAAAAAAAAAAAAAAAAAAAAAGAGTCAGGGTGTTTCTTAGTTATGGGGTGTTTTCCTAGCATGTGCATTCTCTAAATTCAACCCCTACCCACTCTATGGAAATGAGAAAAGTGAAGAGTTGACGAAGCCCACCTGCACAGACCAGCCATGGCTGCCGCAGCATCCTGAAGGACAGGTGGAAAGTCCCAACCCCGCCAAGTGAAGCAGTGAGGACCCCCTTTTGCTCTCCAGGGGCCAGGAAATGGGAAATGAATGGTGCTGTTGTAGAAACCCTTTTCTTTTCTGTCGTCACGTCATTTCTTTGCGGCCTGAAAGGCCATGAGTGGCCCGAGGAAGCTCTCCCATGGAGCTCAGCACAAGCCAGAGGAGCAGCCCTCTGGTACATGGAGAAATGACTAAGGTGTTTCTTTCTCTGCATCCTTGGCATGATTTTCCTTCTGATGGTTTCGTAAGTTTGTAAGTAGCTATGATAGGTTAAGTGGAAAGATACTTCTACATTTCCGTAGGAAGAATAATGACAGTTAGCTAAAAATAAGACCCTATTTCTCAGCATTTTCCTTTCCTTGGCTAGAGCCATAGAATCTCTTCCAGGGGACAAAAGAGAACAGTATGGGAGGGTTCTAACCCTTTCCACAGTCAGTGCAACTTCCTGGCCCTTTTTGGAAACATCCCACAATTGCACTGTCCTTTATTAGGTTTCATGATACACCTTAAATTACTCCAGGTGAGTTTTCCCACATCTTCTTATTCAAAATTGGCTGTGACATTTTAAACACTTCAGAAGCATCATTCACAGAAGACTATCTGCAGGGCTTTCTTTGCACTGAATTAATGACCTTGGTGTCACATTTGAGGAGCAGAGATACTACACAGAGCCTCCTAGCCACACCCCAGTTCCACTATAGGGAGATAGAACGGTCTGGGAGCCTGTGGTCTCTTTGGGGTCTGTCCACAGAGGCTGACATGCTGATGTGCTTTTGTGCCCTTGCCTGAAAGAGGAAGAAAGCCCCTTGGAAGAAATGAGAACGGAGGAGCTGTTATGGGTCTTCCCCTGCTGCTCACGCTGGAGAACTGTTCCTCAGCGGAGAACAGTGTGGGTGTGGATGGGTGGCCTTTGTGAAGGGCTCAGGGAGACTCCAGACACAAGCAGTACCAGGCCTCGGGTGACAAGGCGCAGTTGGAGAGAGGACCCTGAACCTCATTTCCCACGGCCGCACCCCGAGCAGTCCCAGGATTTGGCCCAGTGTCTTAGATGGGGTTTCTATTGTGGTGACGAAAACACCAGGACCAAAAAGCAAGTTGGGGAGGAAAGGGTTTCTTCGGCTTACACTTCTGCATTGCTGTTCATCACTGAAGGAAGTCAGGACAGGAGTTCGCACAGGGCAGGATCCTGGAGGCAGGAGCTGATGCAGACGCCAGGAGAGGCATTGCTTACTGGCTTGCTCCCATGGCTTGCTCAGTCTGCTTTCTCATAGAACACAAGACCTCCAGTCCAGGGATGGCCCCACCCACAATAGGCTGGGCCCTCCCCCACTGATCACTAATTAAGAAAAGGCTTGCCAACAGCCCGATCTTAGGGAGGCATTGTCTCAGTTGAGGTTCCCTCCCTCCAGATAACTCTAGCTTGTGTTGAGCTGACAGAAAAGTAGCCAGGATGCCCAGGTATGGACAGTGCTCCAGAACCCAAAGAGAGTAAGTACCATGTGCACTGAGGCCCACCATTTAGCGAGTTGAAGCTGGGGCTGGGTCACTGGGAACACCCCAACTTCCAGAAGTAATCAAGAGGATGGAAGTGTGGCAGCTCAGATGCAGGGTGAGCAGAGGGTGGTTAGAGGCCGTTGAGATGGGGCAAGAGTTGATGGAAGCTCCATGTGTGGTCATGGAAAGGAAAAGCCCAGAGTCCTAGGGCAGGTAACTCTATATTCTGCATCTTTATCCCCCAAGGAATGGGTCCCTTGTCCCCTTACAAACAAGAGTCACTCCTGGACTCCGCCAACCTCTTGTCCTTCTTTGCAGACATGCCTCAAGCCTGGGTTCCTCGAAAATGCCGTGTGTCCTTTGCTTTTGTCGTAGCCATGACGAAGTGTCCTACAAAAACAACTGAAGGAAGGAAGAAGGACTTGTTTTGTCTCACAGTTCGAGGGGACCGTCCGCCACAGCAGGGAGAGCCTGGCGACAGCCGTGGGGCAGCTGGTTGTATCGCCTCCCCAGCCAACAATCGGAGAGAAGAATGCGGCTTGCTCAGTAGCAGCTTCCTTAGTCATCTTTACTTTAGACTGGGACCGCAACCCATAGGATGGTGCCACACACATCCCGGGTGGGTCCGTCCCCCTCAGTTAGACCTCTCAGGAAACAGCTTCAAACAAGCTCAGAGGTGTGTCTCCTAAGCGTTTTCAAATCCAGACCACTTAGAAGGAATAGCCATCCTACGTGCGTCTTCATCCGTTTCCCATTACCGCTTTCAGACATTGGAAATAATTCTCTGACTGCAGGCTGGGGTCCCTGCTATCCCCTGCTGTCTGCCTTGGTAGTATTGAAACACCTGGAGTCCCGTTCTATCTGCTCATGATCAGGGGTACCTTTCTCCCGCCAGCAGTACCTCTGAGACCCTGAAAGCTCCCACGGCATGACGACAAAGCGTGGTGTGACTCATGGTAACCACTAGTATAAACTGTCAGCAGATATGTTCAAGTTAAGGGAACCGAATACTGAAAACCCCTATACCGCTGGTGATGACTATCTGCATCCTATCCCCTCCCCTGCATGTCCACATAGGGAAAAATGGGCTGCGTTGAGTCATTTTCTGATCACAGACCCCATTGTGAAGTAACCCTGAGTTCTTTGCACATTGACACCCCTGTAGAAATACAGGGGAGGGGGCCATTTATTATTTAAAGCAGATGTCACCAAGGACATCAAATTCCACACCAGGGAGAGAACCTGAAAAGGTCTTCACCTGAGGGCCAGTAGGGGGAGCAAGTGTCCTGCTTGGCCTGCACTTGCGATACTTTCTAGAGTGTGGAACTTTAAGTTCTGAAACCAGTACAGACCCTGGTACACTGCCCTGGTTTGTCCGGTGCCAAAATATTTTAGGATACGTGGGGCTTACGGGAGAAAATGGGAAAAGCCTGAGAAAAACTGAAACCACTGGGCACTGTGATGATCGCGTGGGCTCTGTGTGTCTCCACAGGATGGAGCCGAGGCTGCAGGCTGTGCCTTGCCCAGGGTAATTCCATCTTGCAAGCAGCCTTTGGCTCCATGTCGAGTGCACATGCCGAGGAAAATAGCTCTGGGTCCACCCACAGACACCACCAGCTGTCCAGCTCTGCCCATGGAGCACAGACTGAGAGCAAACTCAACCTACGAGTTCAAAGGTAGCACTTTTAAGTTTATCAAAATAAAGCAGGAGCCTATGCGTGCCTGGGGAGATTCAAACCATATTAGAAATCACAGGCCCAAGACTTGTCAATCACACTAGACCAATGAAAGATGTAACACCCTCACCTGGACCCCATAAAAGGACACCTAGCACCGCCCATCAGCTAGTTATCAAACCAACCTCTCTGTGCATCTAGGGACCCACAAGCAGAGAAGTTTAGCTGTACCCTGGACTTCAGCTGGGCATGACCCCTATTGCCTCAAGCAGCTCACTCAAATTGCTGTAGTCAGGCCTGTGTGTCACCTGTAGTGTCCTACCCCTTTGGGGCTCAGCCACGTGACCCTGTGTGGCAGGACTCTGCATACCTTCAGCAGCTGTCCAACTGGGTTCCCTGATGTCACATCTGATCACATATGGCAACTCTCTTTGCATCTGTATTGGCTCTCTGCCTCCAGCAAAGCCTCCAGGAACTCTGTGGTCTTCTTAACCTTTTTGTAATCATTCTGTAGGATGTGTGCTATAATGTGTGATCTCCGAGTTGATAATAGTAATTAACAGTGAAGTATAAGAATTTACTGCTGCCAATGGCCAGCTAAAAAGCAAAACCAGGACTGCTTGGCAAACAGCAGGCCACAAAATGATGCAGCTTGTGAATTCACTGTTCAATGCCTTCTGACACTGTGGAAACATCCAAATGTGTCTGCCTCTGTTTCCGGCAGGATGCACTCACATCATCCTCAGGGATACCGTGGTAGAGACTGACACCAGGCAGTTAACACTGCTGAAAGCCCCCATTGGCCTGCTGTCAGGGAGCCTGGGTCGCTGGACATGTAGACATGTGGCCCCTGAAAACTCTCACCTGGGTCTAAGAGCTGGGAGCTGGGAGACCCTGTGATCCAAGTAGACTACAGAGTCTTGATCATGTTTGGAGCTGGGGCGGGGGGGGGGGGTATCAAATTGGGCTCTGCAGTTCCAAACCTCGTCATTTCTAAAACATGAGTCTCCACGCCTTTCTGATCATAGTGTGAGCTCCATTAGAATGCTGCTGAGGCTCTATTGGGACCCATAGATCCCCAGCCTTCTTTTTACCAATGGAAAGTGAGAGAAGTTAAATATGTCACCTCTGGGCCACCTGGTTAAGTAATCGTTATATCATTGTTCCCCTTTTATAGCCACAGACAGAAAGAGGACTGAGGACCTGGGTGGAGGAACCTGGACCTCTGTGACTATGCCAAAGTCACCTCCACAGGGACACCCAGAGAGATCAGGGGACCAAGACATAAACTTCCATTGTGTTGAACCTCTGAGAATGTGGGACACTCAACTAGAAAATGATGTTGTGTGTGTTACAGAAGACAGGGAACAAAAAAGATGAGAGTCTAAGAATAAATATAAATAGAAGTAGGTTACTTAGAAGCAGGAGCTAGCTCACTGTAAGTAGTAAGAGAAAAGAACCTATAGTGAAAAGCTTGTTTTGATAACAAATATTATGGTGGGAACAGAGAACCGACAGAGGGATAATAGGAAGGTTAGGCTTAAAACAGTGACGTCGGGGACACTGGGGAGAATAAACAAGCTGGCTAGCAACCAAGAGACAGCCAAGCAGATCAGGTGAGAGCCAGGACGGGCTCTGAGCCCGAGTCAGCAGGCCGGCTGGCTCCTCTGAAGCCCCAGCCCCACCCTGTTCCCTGGAGAACATATGCAAGGCACTGCTGCCCTTGCACATAACAACGTGAACTGTGGGTAAGAATGGCTTCTAACGAGAAACGTCCACCTAGTCTAGAAAGGATACTATCCCTAGACCACACCCTACACACAAGATTGCAGCCCCATCCATGAGCAAGAAAAGACAGCATGGTTTAATTAACAGCCACCGCCGGACACCTGCCAGGTCCATGGCTAGCAGGCTAAGGGTGATCACAGTCAAGGTCGGCAGCTAACAAAGGGTAAGTCAGAGATGGACAAAGGAAGGACTTCAGCCACCCTTAACTGAGTGGGCAGTGAGCAAACAGCGTTATCATCTCCCTGGTAGGGTCAGGAGCCATGGAGGGGGTGGGGCCTGTTGGCTCTGCCCATGATAGCCCAGAAAACTAACCAACTGCAAAAGAAACTACATCGGTCATTGTCTCATTTCTGCCGAAAGTCCTATAAAAAAAAACTCCTACATAAAACGATTTGATGATCTCTTTTTTCCTCTCTAGGAACCCCTCCCACTCTCAGGAATTTCTCTCACTTTTCCTTTAGTGACCCTCAGTAAAGCTCACTTCCCTTCGATAACCCCCACCCATGTCCACTTTTTAATCTTGGTCTGTGTGAAACAAGGAACTCAGGAACCACTGTCTCGGGTTGACTTACAGTGACCATTGACTTTCCAACACCCATTGTGGTGGTTTGAAGAGAATGGCCCCCATAGGCTCGTCGGTTTGAATAATTGGTCCCTAGTTGGTGGAACTATTTAGGAAGGATTAGGAGGTGTGGCCTTGTTGGAGGAGTGTCACTGGGGTGTTGGTGGCAGGGGGGTGGGGGAGGGGGTGAGGGGGTGGGGGGCACGGGAGTGAGGTTTTAAAAGCCCATGCCAGGCCAGTTATCTCTCTCTGCATCCTATGTGTGGATCAAGATGCAAGCAAGCTCTCAGCTACTGCTCCAGCGCCTTGCCCGCCTGCCTGCTGCCATGATCCCCACCATGATGGTCATGGATTCTAAGCCTCTGGAATCGTTAGTCCCAGTAAAGCCTTTCCTCTATAAGTTGCCTTGATCCTGGTGTTTTATCACAGCAGTAGAAAAATAACTAAGGCACCCTAAGGCCCTGGGTCATGTCCACTTGGGCCAAGAAAGGTCCCATCATTCTCAAAAACTGCACCACTTAGGGTAACCCTCTTGGTGCAAGGGAAGCCTCTGGTGTGAAGTTTTTCTCAGCACCTCTTTTAGTTGATAGATTCCTGTACATATGACACAAACTTCTGTGTTCAACAACCTCGTTCCAAAAAGCTGGGGACGGGGACATTCTCAAAGGGCATGAACTTCTGCATGCAACAACCTCATTCCCAAAAGCAGAGAGGGCGACATTCTCACAAGGGAAAAGCTGGCCAGCCCTAGAACCTTTCTAACCCCGTGCTCATTGTAGGAAAGCTTTTAAAATAAGAAGAGGCCGGGCATTCGAAGGAGGCTTTTAAAACCCTTTCTCCTTCAAGATTCTTTCTCTGCTTCCTTTCTCCCGTGTCTGTTCTGCTGACTCACTTTGACTCAGCAGCTGCAAACTCACAGCTGTCCAGCCCTGGTCTGTGAACTTTGGAAAGCAAGAAGGCCTTTGAATTCTGACTCGAGCAGACAAGTCAGAGCAACAGCTCGTCATGTCCAGAGAAGGCCTCTGGGGTGAGAAAGGGACTATTGGAGGTCATGCATAAGCAGATTCCTATCTAACTTGCTCCTTATAGGATGGGCTTTCTGGTGATCCAGGAACTGAGGAGGCTGAAACAGGAATTTCAGGTCAGCCTGAGCTACATAGCGAGAGCCTCAATTAATTAACTTAACTAATTAAATTGTTCCTTTTAGGGGAAGTCCCCGATGGGAATACAGCAGGAGATGGACCCTGGTGGCAGCCAGCAACTGCCACCCGGCAACTGAGCTGCTGTAGACAGAGGATGAACCATGAAAGTCCAAGACTTATAGCTCTGCAGATCCCCCCTGCCTGTCACTGAACACACCACTGAGTCATTCAGTATCTTGGGCATCCTCTTTAAATAACTCAGTGGATGAAGGGCATTGTAGGGCTTCCAGCTAATACCCAGGATTGTGAGCTTCCTCAGAAATGCTCAGGCCAGAGAGATGGCGCAGCTGTGGCTGTGTGCACACCTTAATGTCCAGCCCTGTAAAGGACAGACCTGGTCTCCTGGGGGCTTGCTGGCTGCCAGCCTGGGTCTGGGATCAGTGAAACGCTCTGTCTTAAAGGAATAGAGTGGAGCATGATAGAGCAGGACACCTGACGGCCTTCCTCTGCTCCTGTGTGCAAACATGTGTGGACTGTGTAGTGAGATCCTGCTTTAAAACAAAAACAGAGTCAACGAAATTTTTTTTTAAAAAAAAAGATAAAAACGGCATGGTCTGTAAGAAGGTTCGGTGAGTTCAAGTGCTCACTGTGAAAGCTGAGTTCAATCCCAAGGGTAGGAAAGAACTAAATCCGAGCTGGTCTCTGACGACACACAGTGCTGTGCGCGCACACACACCACACACACACACCACCGCACACACCACACCCGCCACCACGCACACACCACACGCCGCACACCCCCACCACGCCCCACTATAAATAAACAAAGCACAACTAAGAAGAAACATAGCTAATATGCTGAGTAGCTGATTCTTGACGAGCGGTTGCATGTTGAAGTTATTAGTCTGAACTCAAGTGTCAGCATAAACAGAGCAAAGCTTCCTTCAGTCTACGACAGCACCAACAAACCGCTGTGGTCATAGACTGCAGTTTGCTTTGGATCAGGCTTATAATTACATAAATTTTTGTCTAAAAAAAAAAAATTTTAAGTTTTGAAAAAAAGCTGCAATATGAGCTGTCCCACCCAGAAAATAAGAGATGTCTCATAGTGTGGTCAGCACGGAAGGACTGCAGTTTCACCTCCCTGTGAAGACAGGCTCGAAGGAAGCATTGATTTTTATTTTTTGTGTTTTTGTGTTGTGTGTGTGTGTTTTTTTTTTTTTTTTGTTTTTGTTTTTGTTTTGTGTTGTCTGTGTGTCTGTGTCTGTGTGTGTGTGTGTATGTGTATGTGTGTATGTGTGCAGGTCCACAGGCCTGTGTGCATGTGATAGTCAGAGGACATTCAGCAGGCATCAGTTCCAGGTTTCCATCTTGTGGATCCTGGGAATCAAACTTAGGCCTCTACCCACTGAGCCACCTCTCTGGCCCAGGAAATGTGTTGAAACTGCAACACTATCAATTCACCATTTGGACCAATTTTCTAGACTTTACCAAAGCCTTCAATCTAAAGCCACCAAGGCATTTGAATTAGGATAGAATTTTTTTTAAGTTTTAGCAATAACATAAAAAATGGCCCTGGGTAAAATTGTGGCTGCTGTTCTTATGATTTTAAAAATCGTATTGTGGGGCTGGAGAGATGGCTCAGAGGTTAAGAACACTGCTTGTTCTTCCAGAGGTCCTGAGTTCAATTCTCAGCAACCACATGGTGGCTCACAACCATCTGTAATGAGATCTGGAGCCCTCTTCTGGCCTGCAGGGATATGTGCAGACAGAACACTGTATACATAATAAATAAATAAATCTTTTTAAAAAAAAATCGTATTGTGACACGGGAAAAACTCCAGTCATCTCCAAGACTTCTCCCTGGAGGGAGGGGAAAGGACTCAGGGAAGGAAGTCTGGCCAGCAACCCTGGTGTGCCGGGACACCATCACGGCCATCTCTGCTCATGATCTCAGCCTGAAGAGGCCTGCTGCAAGAGACACGCTGAAGCTGCTCTCAGAGGATGCTGGTGTGCGGTCATTTCTTACCAGAGAAAGACTGAGCAGTGCCTCTGGGCACTTGGGCCTTGCTGAGGGCTGTGTGGTAGAGAAACATGCAGGGAACAGGGGCGTTTCTGTGGAAGTCAGCAACACCTAACGAGATTCCATGCTTCAGCCCAGGACAGGAAGAAACAGAGTGTGTTCCTTCCTCAGAACTCAAGGAAGTCACTGTGGAGGAGCATAATAAAGAGCCAAGCTGGCTTTGCAAAGACTTAGGGAGTTCTGTCAGGGACCTCACATAAAGTCTACCTGCTATGCTCCTGCCAAATAGAATCTGAATTAGCCAGACTTGTCCTGAACCTTAGAATTCAAGGCAAGAACTTGACTGGTGCCAGAGACAGTCCAAGAGGAAATACAGGCAATGGGAGAGGACTGCCCCAATGGCCCCCTCCATCAAGCTACCTCTTGGCTCCAAATCCCCCTTGACAGTGCAAGGGTTTGGTTTTAGGGTTCTTGTTTTGTTTGGTTTTGGTTTTGGTGAGGGATGTTGTTGTAGTTTGGTTTGGGTTGGCTTTGGGTTGGTTTGGATTTTGGGTTTTGGGGTTCTGAGACAGGGTTTCTCTGTGTAGCCCTGGCTGTCCTGGAACTCACTCTGTAGACCAGGCTGGCCTTGAACTCAGAGATCTTCCTGCCTCTGCTTCTGGGTGGCGCGCACCACCACTCCTGGCTGTGAGCATTTTCTATGAACCCTGTGTCTGTTCCACCATGGCTAAGCAAACAAACTAAGTTCTGATAAATGAAGTGAGCTGTGTATTTCTTTTATAAACATCTTCAGAGAAACATTTGGAAATGGTGTCCAGCTTCATTTCCAGGACGGAAGGAGCCCGGTTACAGAAGGGGACGGGGAAGACACAGACTTGAAAGAGAGTCAATGTGAGGAACCAGTGAGGAGGAAAGGGAACCCAGGAGTGGCCCTCAGCTCTAACCTGCAGGAAGCCTCCCACACCCAGACGCAGCTCTCCGTTCAATAGGGGCAAAGTGAGGGGAGCCGAGACCTCCCCCCAAGGTGACTTTGTAAACGTCTTGTGACTCCGAGAGCACGAACCTATCACTGGTCCCACCTTCAGCCGCCGCACACGCCACTTGCTAGTTTTCGATAAATCAGTTGTTGCGGTTGGTTGGTTTGGGGGCTTGTTTAGTCTCTTCTGTGGTTTTCTTTTGTTGGGGGGCTGTGGTTTTGCGGTGCAACCCAAGGCAATCTGTACACGAGGCAATCACTTCACCACTGAGCTCTGTCCCCAACTCTTGGTCACAGGGTCTCACTGTGTAATTCAGGCTGGCCTTGCTTATGGCAGCCACCCTAATTCAAATTGCGGTCCATTCCAACTCATGTAGCTTCATCCCATCTCAGACTCTCATATGAGGTTTTCAGAGCACAAATCTCTCTCTGTCCGATTGGTGTCCATCTTTGGTCCTCCTTGGTTTGTATGCTCCAAAAGGGCAAGGGCTCTTGGTTTGTTCACTGATACAAGCTAAGCCATAGTACATGGAGATACTCATAAATATTTAACATGTATTTTTGCTTAAGGTGTGAAATGAAAGTCAGAGTTCAAAACAGATAATAACTTGAACATGAAGACCATAAGGACTTGGGAAATTGAAGTAGGTAGGACTTACCTGGTAGGGTTTGATAGTATTAATATTTGTGAAATATTATTTAAACAGAAATGATGCTTGGAATTTTTTTTAAGCAATTAATGAAATCCTCAAATGGAAAAGAAGAAATTGTGCTCATGAGCCCCAAGGCCATAATGATTTAACATCATCAACAGCAGCAAGAGAACAGCAGAAAGAGAAAATAAGCTCCGGAGTTGGAATGGTTATCTCTGAAAGTCGTTCAGCTGGTGAAAAGTAGACATTTGGGGAATTCTCCAGAATGAACGAGTACCCCCAAATAGGAGAACTTAAGATAAAAGAAAACTAAAGAATCAACTCAAGAACAACTAGCATGTTTGAGAAAAGAATAAAAACATGAAAAAGAAATTGGGGCGGGGGAATGTGGGTTTTTTTTTTTTTTTTTTTTTTTTTTTTTAATCTCTGGAACAGAAGGACATGAGTTTCAGGACCATAACGAGGCCTGCTCTGGGGTTCAGCATGATGTAATGCAGAAGAGGTCTGTGGGGCACAGAGCACCCCAGAGCCTCTCAACTGTCCCCATACCACGTGACAAGGCCTGGAAGGGAAGTGTCAACAATATCCAAAGATATGAGAAAGTGATGGAGCAATTGTCTCACAATTCTGAAGGTGTAAGGTTTTTAATATGGATATATGTACCTACCCAGGCCCTCAGTGATGTGAGGCTGGGGGTAGGCTGTATCCAAACAGGACAAGCCTCAAAATTCTGCAGACCTGAGATCCTCTCAGTAGGCTTCTAGACATGGTGTCTTAGCATGAATCTGAAGTTCCCCCACAGGCCCATGTGTTACAGAGTTGGTGGTGTAATCTTCAGGAATTGGACATGGTAGGAGGGTGTGGGTCATTGGGGTATACCCTTGAAGGGATGGTGGGGCCGAGACTCTTTTTTAGGTGAGCAGGGTTTGTCCCACCACATGCTTCCGCCAGGATGAGTGTGCCACCCATGTCCAAAGCAATGGAGCCAACAGAGCAGAACATCTAAAACTGGACCAAAATCAATCTTTCCTCTCTGTAAGTTGCTGATCTCATGTACTGTAACAGATTTGTTACAAAGCTAACAAGCATGCTCCACTAAAATAAGAGACAAAAATAATTGGAATCCAGGAAGCAGGTGATCCAAATCCAGAGAGTATAAAGCAAATCCTAGGAGGGCGATGGGAAGACCCAGGATAACAGCCATGTGGTAGCTCTAAAGAGCATCCTCTGCACTGTAGCGGAACGGGGGGAGGATTCAGGCAGACTGGCTCAAAGCGGGAAAAGAATGTTAGCAGACAGCCAGTGCATCTGAAAGTGCTCAGAGGAGAAACTCAGCTCTATAGAAGGATTAAGAATGAAACCAAGGCAGCAAAGAAGCAATTATTAGTCCTAAGAAAAATAAGACCTGCACAAGAAGGAAATATGATCACAGAATAGTATGCAGCTCCACTCCAACATCGTTTACTTAATCACAGTGGTACAAACACCGGCTCCAGGTTTAATGCAACAAAATGACACAACACAGGAGAAGAAGAGAGAATAATGTGACATTCTTTCATAAAAGGACCTAAACTAGAAAGGCCTGAAACTGTGGACCAGTAAACAGCAGTGAGGTCACAGTGTTGGCAGGCACAAGAGACAGTGACTTGTAATGAGACTCATCAGACCACTCTGTTTCCAGGCTGTGCACAGGCTGATAAAGCAAACATTTACTTTTAGGTGTAAAACACACTGGCACCAAACCAATACTTGCTACTTGACATACCAAAAGTATTTAAAGACAGCTAGGACGGGAATGACTTCTCCTTGTATGGTTTGATGTTACTTGAAACTGTCTTGTGGGCTTTCCCAGTACACTTTGAAGCAAAGGGAGAGCTCAGTCTATGAAATCAAGGGTCTGACCAAGAAACCATGTTGTCAGCCCAAGGGTCTTGCCTTACCAAACTGAATTCAAGGTGCAATTTTTTAATAACCAAAATGAGACAAGAACTATACAAGAAAATATAGATGAACCTTAGTCATGGACATAAGAGAAATCCTAAGTACTAATGAAAGAACCCAGCAGTGAGCAAGTATTCATAAAGGCAATAAAAGTTTCCAAAGCACTAGGCTTCGGGTGAAATATAAAGGTTACCCTAACTTCTACAGGAAAGTGCACAGTGTTTACGGCAGAAGGTTCTGTGTGTGTCTGGAAAGGCAGGCAGCACAGGATGATCAAAACCACTGAGAACTCATGCATCTCAGGACAGCTCATTCTTACATGCTTTGGATTTTAGGAAATGGTTCTTGAAGAAATTGGCAGAAGAAGAAAAGAAATTATGAAATAGTTCCACTTGAATCTACTGAACCCTCATAGGGCTGGAGAGGTCTCTTGGATCAAGCCACCATGTTTGAGAGACACCGCCACTCTTCCCAAGTTGCAGCCTTTGGGGTAAACAGAGCAGCCCTACTAGACCTGTCCTAAAGTTGGGTAGATAACATACACTGGATGTTTCATGATAGTGGAACCCGAGACTGGTGCACAGTGACTTATCATGGCTGCTAACCGAAGATGAACTTAGGACCTTCTCTAGTATTCATTCCCCTCATCAGAATCTGTCTGTCTCTGGATGACCTGCCTGTTTCTGGATATTTGATTGCACTGTGAACTCCCAAAACTGTGTTAATAAAATCAACCTTGGATCAGGGTGCGGAGCCAGCAACTAGTTGGCAGGAATTAGCCATAAAGATTACAGAGGAGCCAGGAAGGCAGATAGAGAAAGGCACAGGAAGGAGCAGGAGGGACATAAAGACTCATGGGCCTTTTGTGGTTTGAGAAGAGTGGAGAGAGGGGTCTCTGGCCAAAAAGGAAGGTCAGCTGGCTGCTTCCTGGCCTCTCTGAGCTAGCAGGTTTTCACCCCAACATCTGACTCCCGAGTCTTTATTGGTAAAGAGCAGCTTAGTTAAAAAAAACAATACCTGCCTGTGTGAGAAGCATTACTTACTGAGCACGAAATATTCTCTCAAAATCCAGGGACCCTGTGACTGCCGGCGGTGCAATCTTGTATTTTAATCTCGCTCGTCCAACATTCAAAGTAAAATACACTGTAAGGAGAAGAGATGATGTGTTAAAGTGTGGCCCATCACTGGTCATCAGCAAAGCGTGAGTACAGTTGGGTAGCATGATGACCTGCTAGAAATCATCAAATGAAACAGACTGGCCTGAGCCCCAGGGACCTGGCTGTCTCTGCCTCCTTAGCACTAGGAAGGCAACCCTGCACCCCTGTGCCTAGCTTGTTTTGTTTTGTTTTCACATGAGTTCTGGGGAATCACACTCAAGTCTATGGGTTTGCAAAGCAAGTTCTTTACCGCCTGAATTATCTCCCCGCTCCCTCATCTCCTCCTTACTTCATAATTACCTCCTGGCATCTATCATTTCCTTTCCCATTATCTCCCCCAATTTCGTGTCCTTAATTGTTGCCTCAAACACGACTTGGTCTCACTTTAATATCTCAACATCCGCTTCTGACTCACTGACGTTTTAAAAATCTCACACCGAGTTTGTGGCTTCTGTCTCCACGGAAGAGTGAGTACTCACGGCGGAGCTTTTCCTCCTGACTCAGAGCATACTTCCCTTGGGCAGGAAGTCAGGGCTGAGCCTGGCTAAGGAAGGGCTCCCTTCATGGGCTCCTGTCCTTCTCTTTGACTCCCAGTTAACTGTGGCTTAAGGGTTAAACTATGAAAATGGACACCCTAAGTGTGTGCTGGCTGAGGACTGAAACATCTGAAAAGTGAGAGGTGGGCTCTGATTCTTTTCAACCTTTCTGGGCAGTGTAATTATGGACAAGCAAGCAACTCATGAGACCAACTGGAACCAAAATGTGGGAAATCTGTCTATTAGGAAGAAACTGGAAATGGCCACAATGTTCTGGCCATCACTGTGCACAGAACAAACTCTGGGCTGTTACCATGGCTTCTGATTTGTTTCACAGCCCTGAAGGAAACACCTAGGGACTGAAAACAAGGAAGGCTGTGTGTTCCTGGACTGACCAATGAGGATGACACAAAAGAAGAGGCCTAACCCTGAACCTGACCCTGACCCTGACCCTAACCCTATCCCTAACCTAACCTTAACCCTAACCCTAACCAACCCCTAACCCTAACCCTAACCCTAACCCTAATCCTAAACCCTAGCCCTAACCCTAACCCTAACCCTAACCCTAACCTAACCCTAACCCTAACCCTCACCCTCACCCTCACCCTCACCCTAACCCTAACCCTAACCCTAACCCTGACCCTAACCCTAACTGCTTGCATGTCTGTATGTCAATCTGTTCTCTGATTGGTCAATAAATAAACACTGATTGCATGGCCAGGCAGAAGTAGATGGATAAGGAGAGAGAGAATTCTGGGAAGCGAAGCTGAGGCAGGGAGACACTGCCAGCCGCTGCTGCCATGACCAGCAGCATGTGAAGTTGCCAGTAAGCCACCAGCCACGTGGAAGGTATAGATTTATGAAATGGATTAATTTAACTATAAAACAGTTACAAGAAGCCTGCCAGCCATACAGTTTGTAAGCTATATAAGTCTCTGTGTTTACTTGGTTGGGTCTGAGCGGCTGTGGAACTGGCGGATGACAGAGATTTGTCTTGACTGTGGGCCAGGCCAGAAAACTCTACCAACACCTAACCCTAACCCTAACCCAGTTCAGTTTCTCTCAACACCGTGACCTGCAGCCAGTAGGCACCTGTCTGCCACACCAGCCAATGTGAGGACTTCCTCAGTAAATGGGAAGGGTATGTGACGACCCACAATGGGAAGGAATATCTGGGCTCGGTGTCAGCCTCTGGGGTAAAAGCCCCGATCTACACTCTAGGCTCAGGGTCTCAGGAAGATCATGGCTGTCGATGGCGCACAATGACGGTGAACAAGTCATTTTACCCATTCTGTGGAAAGACTGAATTTCTCTTCTCACACCTGTGGGCACAGTCACCTTTGTTTTGCCCATCTTTCCTCTTTCCTGGGGTGGGGGGATGCTTGTGTGCTAGGGACGGTGAAGGGAGGACCCTCCCCCCACTGCTGATGACCACTCCGTCACAGATGGATCCTTCCCTGGGGAAGCTGCTTCTCCACTGGGCAGCTTCTCTCTGCAGGTAAGAGGTTCAGGACAGGAACAGTGTTCAGGACCTATGGGCCAGTCACCATGGAGGCACTTCCTACTCAGAATCCTGTTTAACTTCCTGTGCTGAGGATGTGGAAGAGCAGAATACCCTGCTTGGGGGCTGGACCAGACAGATATGGGTGGGTTTGCCTTAAAAGCCTGAACTGTTAGTGCCTTGACACAAAGTGTCCTAATTCTGTGAACAACAGACGTCTGTTGAAGTGGCCAGCTAGGCAGTATCTCTCTGTCTCTCTGTCTCTGTCTCTCTCTGCGTTCCACTCCCAACAATTAAATATTTTTCTATCACAGACATTCTTCCACTCTCTTCCTGTCTCCTTCCCCCCTCACCATTGAACCGCCTAACTTCTGGTCCCAGTTCACAGTGTCCTCAGCATCAGGAGGCACACAAAAGGCCCTCTGTGGGGAGAGAGCCTCTGTGGTAGGGGCATGCAGCCCTGGCCCCTGCCTGCTCTGCATTGACAGGATCAGAGCACACTGATCGCTTGGACCCAAGTTCTTCTGTGGGTGCTAGCAGATACCTGCTCTGTTCCACATAAACTGGCAAACAAAACGTGTCTGAAGGTTTAAGGTTGTCCCTCATCCCCAAAGCAAACCGGCTAGGCTAGTCCCTGAGTAAATGTGAAGACCTGGACTTGGTCACTAGGCAGAGCAGTCTTTTGCCTCCTGCGGTGTGCGGCCCACCCTGTCCCCAGCCCTCAGACCTGGTTCCGGATACACGCACCCCGGGAAGACTGAACAGGCATTCTTGGTAAGAAACTGTTCGCTAAGCGTGTAGAGCAGATACCACGAGATGAGTAACTGTGGCTCTTGGGGAGACAGAGCCTCCGTTCAACCAGGCAGAGGGGTGCGGAGTCATCCTGGTAGGGAGCTGCCGTGATGTTTAGAATTCATTACTTGATCTGAACTGCACATTCCTGTAGAACTTTACCTCGGTGATCATATCTGCCCGGCAGCTTCTCTAAGAAAACAAACTAAATGTTTACGACCAAGTTTAGAAACAGGAACAGTTTCCTGGTGAACAGTCCTAATGGATATTTGCCATGTGCTCATGTCCCCACCTGACACTCCTGATGCTCCTCTGCACTGGGATGGGGACTGTCACCACAGATGATGCAGAGTCACTGGGCTCTGAGGCCTATCACATCCCTGTGAGAACATGCCCAAATTCTACCCACCCCAGGGAAGGAGGGCGCAGGCCACCCTAAGCAGTCTATGCTCTGCTGGTCACCCAGGCCTACTGACCAAACGAAGGCATGAAACCCAAACACTGGAACAGCCTCTTTCTTTCTTCCTTTCCTTCTTTCCTCCTTTCTTTCTTTCTTTCTTTCTTTCTTTCTTTCTTTCTTTCTTTCTTTCTTT